>NW_011494612.1:1103684-1124685 GCF_000754665.1 Bison bison bison | reverse complement strand
AAGTTCCATTAAATTTTTTTAAAGGTAAAGTAAAATGGTCAGATTAGAGAAAATAATTGCACTGTCTGTGTAATATGATTTTAAATGGCTTTGTCCAAAAAACAAATGAAGGAAAATAAACAACACAAATAAACCAATAGATCTGTGAGGGAAACAAACACATTGATGACTCCCAGGAGTGCACAAAGGCCAATAAATGGTATAAATTAGGTCCATTTTGACCAGGAATCAGGAAACTGCAAGTGAAACACAGTAATTTATCTCCCTTGTTGGATTTGCAAAAAGAAGTGGAAAGTTCATATTATTTGGATTCATTGTGGGATTAGGAATCTGCATGTTCATTCTGCATTATTACTGGGAAATGTAAATAATATAGTTTCTTGGGAGAAAAAAAGCAGCTCATAGTGCAATGTGTCTCATGTGTGAGAGCACATACATGTAGGTAACTACAGACACCCTCACAGTGTATGCACAGGAAATGCCTGGAAATAGACAACCTAAAATTATAGCTACAATTATACATTTATAATCTAAAATTATAACTGCAAAGAAAATTTCTTCCCTATTTGGGATGTTAGTAGGCTATCAGGGAGGGTGAAGAGAGACTTTTTAGCTCTTCATTTTATGGTGTTATTTGAAATTTTGTTGCCATGTTTTATTTTTGTATTAGAACTCTAATAATAATAAATAAAATTCATGTTTATGACTACTAGTGTCAGAAAGATATTAGCTACTGTACTAATTAAAAATTTGTAAAACTTGAGTATGACCTAAATACTGTACCAAAATTTTCACTCCTTATTTGGATTCTTTACTAACAACAATTTTACTAAGTACAATAAGGGCCTAACCCTTAAAAGACTTCCATGTTATTCACACATAACTGAATATCAATCAATATATTTTATTATATCACCTAATCCAAAATGTGTAAGTTAATCATATGAATAATTTTATTGAAATGTTTACATGGTATACAAATTCATGGCTCTATTGAATGTCATTGTGCAGCTTTAATTATTTCATGGGCTAGAGCTAAAAGTGGAATTTAGAAAAGAAACTTATACAAGCTGCTGTCTTTTGTACACTTGCTTTTGAGGTAGGTTGGTTGAGCATCTGCTCCAGTGGGGCTTCTTGAGTTGTTTCAACTGTAGATTTCCCAGTGTGAGCTGGAGACACTGACAGCGTGTGGTCCCCTGATCATGATTCCACCGCTGGGCTGTGGTGGAGGATGGTGCTGTCCAACACAGAAGACAGCCCAGTCATCAGATCAGCTATTTAATAGATTCTCGATCTGGTGAAGAAAACTGACATATAAAAATGAGAGATTTATCCTGACCCACCTGAAACCTGTCATTTTGAATGGACTCTTCTCAAAGGAGAACAATATGCACATGTTATTGTTGACTTGATGTTGGCGAATTGGCTTTGTTTAAACGTTTTAGTACCTATCCAAGACTATTTTCCACTTCTATCCAGTCATCCTCATCCTGCAAGACCAGGTTGCACTCCACCTTCACCAGAATTCTTCTGCATTTGCTCCAGGTCACTAGCACTACTAGCTTTTCGGACATCCATTTCTCCCATATGTAGCTCTAAAAGTCTAACTTTAGCACTTATAATCCAGTCAATCAAATGGTATATATTCTTAGTCCATTTGAATTGCTATAACAAAATGCCACCAATTGTGTGGCTTATAAACTACAGAAGTTATATATTTCAGTATTTTGGATGATGACTGTTTTTGAGATCAGGGTGCTGCCAGCATGGCTGAGTTCTTACAGGGCCCTATATTGGGGTGTAGACAGCCGTCTTCCCCCAAGTCATCTCATGGTGGAAAGGATGAGGGAGCACTCTGGGGCCTCTTTTATTGGGGTTCTGATCCCAGGAATGAGACCTCAGCCCTAGTGGAGCTTCTCTGGTGGCTCAATGGTAAAGAATCTGGTTGCCAGTGCAGATGTTGTTTTGATTCCTGGGTCGAGAAGATCCCCTGGAGAAGAAAATGGCTACCCACTCCAGCATTCTTGCCTGGGAAATCCCATGGACAGAGAAGCCTGGTGGGCTACAGTCTATGAGGTCGCAAAGATTCGGATACAGCTGAGCAACTAAATCAGCACCACAACCACCAGCATCAGCTCTCATGACTGGATCACATCAGAGGCCGCACCCTTGATACCATCACATCAGACCTTAGGATCTCAACATGAGTTTTGGGGATGCAAGCATTCAGACTGTAGTGTTTATGTATTCACATTTAATCATTTAATACAGTCTCCCCTAGGAAGTAGCAGTTGAAGAAGAACTCATCTAAAATAGAACCCTGGGATGGGAATCCAGTGCTGAGTAGGATTTCTCAAAATCTAATATGCAAAGAGGCGTTCTAGGCAGAAGAAATGAGCAAGCTCACATGAGTTGACCAGCGTGGAACTTTCTGCAAATTCCTGGAGGTTCAGTGAAGGAGAGTGAATGGAAAGAGTGGAATGACCAGAAGGAAGTTTTCTAGAAATGGCATGGGCATAGACTGGAAAGGGCCTTGTGTGCTTTGCAAATATCTGAGATGCTATATATTTGTTTTCCATAGGAAATGATCAGGTGCATTAGACTTGTGCATTTTATCTATTATTGTCTTCCAATTTAAATTTATGTAAATTTGGAGTTTAAACTTTCTCAAGAGATTGGTAACATAAACTATTTGCTTATGCTTCCTTGTAACTTGTCTCAGATATTAATACATTTATGATAAAAGGTGATTAATAAATCTGCACACTTTGGAGATTTTAGAGTTTGATATGAGACTTTTAGTCTGTCATGGTTGACTGTTTTCATTTAACCTTAAGAATTATTTTTGTTGCCTTTTCAAGTCATAAGCCATCTCTTAAACCCTATGGGTTTTTATTGTGACAAATAATACATCAATAGGATATTTACACTTTCAAAAATTCACAGCTCTCAGAAAGGAAAGAAGAAATCAGAATTAATTATAATATTTTATATCACCATGAAAAAAGGTAAATTCTATCAATATCTCTCACACCATATTAATAGCATTGCTGCATTTCTTTCTTTTTTTTAATTTATGCTTTAGATACTCAGATTTTGAAGAAGCAAAGTGAACATTACAATAAGTTGACCCTCTTTTATTTAGTGAAATACAAATGTAAGAAAGCTTTGCAAAAGTTTCTACATTTAATAAATATTTTTGTAAACTCTTTGTTTTTTCCAAAAGCATTTATTGGAAAACCACTGATTTTATGGGCACACAGTTGGCAAGTTCATAATCTATTAGAATAGAGAGAAGAAAGACTTATTTTTCAATCATCCAAAGAAGTAAATGCTCTATTAGACACAGGACAAAGGACAAATGGTTGAGAATACAGAGATAAAGGAACTTGAAAGGCTTGGATGACAACTTTCATGATGCATCTTTAATAATGAGGTTGAAAGGAAAGAAAAGACTGAAAGTGAAGAAACAGTGAGAATCAGGCATAAAGTCATAAACATGGCCGGCAGGGACTGAAGGAGAGAGGTTTATTTGCCAATGGTGGGTGCTGATCAAAGGCAGTTCGAGGGTTGCTCAGGCTGGTCTTGTGAGCATGGCCCTGTTTCCATGGGTGAGAGATTTGAGACCACGTGTGCAGTGCTCAAGGTGAAAGCTAGGACAAGGGCAGGGCCACCTCAACTGAACAGCTCTCATTTATCCATGACTTTTTTTTTTAAATCATGGTGTTCTGTAGAAGACTTCTTTTGAGGAAAGGATTTCCATATAAATGAATGAATGAACAAAAACAACTTCTGTAGGGCATGGGGAGTCCACAAATAATCTGAAATGAAAAGTAACCCCATTAAGTTTTTTTGCTTTAAATAGAACTTTATTAACAATTTAAAGCAAAAAAAAAAAGGAGGAAATAATAGAAAAAATAAAGAAACCAGCCAGTATACTGCGTGCTTTCACGTGCTAGTCTCTTCAAGGAAGAAGCAAGCATTAGGAGGCAGGAGGTCAAGTGGACACAAACAAGCTGAAACATACCAGTTACAGAACTTGCCAGAAGTGAGAGGTGATGATGCAGGCAGTGAGGGGAGAGTAGGGACCCACAGGTTTCATTCTGAAATGCTTAGCAGGCAGTTGCCAGCCCAGCTGTGGTTTGAGAAAGAAGTGAAAGTGCTTTGTTTTTTTGTTTTTTTTTTTAATTGGAATGTAGTTGCTTTACAATGTTGTGTAAGTTTCTGCTGTACAGCAGCAGGATTCAGCTATAGGCACACATCTATCCCCTCTCTTTTGTGTTTCCTTCCCGTTTTGGTCACCGGAGAGCACTGAGCAGAGTTCCCTGAGCTGTGCAGTAGGTTCACACTAGTTGTCTATTTTATACATGGTATCAATAGTGTACGGGGCTTCCCAAGTGGCTGAGCGGTGAAGAATCTGCCTGCAAGTGCAGGAAATGTGGATTTGATCCCTGGGTCAAGAAGATCTCCTGGAGATGAAAATCGCAACCCACTCCAGTATTCTTGCCTGGGAAATCCCATGGAGAGAGGAGCCTGGTGGGCTGCAGTCCATGAGGTCACCAAAGAGTCAGACATTTGACTGAGCATGCCTGCAATAGTGTATATCAGAGTTTAAATTATGAAGCTGAAAGCTGTGAGGTTACAAGTTAGAGCTCGATTCAGTTCGGTCACTCAGTCATGTCTGAGCATTTGCCCACCCCCATGAACTGCAGCACGCCAGGCCTCCCTGCCCATCACCAACTCCCGGAGTTCACCCAGACTCATGTCCATTGAGTCGGTGATGGCATCCAGCCATCTCATCGGGCTGTCGGCCCCTTTTCCTCCTGCCCTCAATCTTTCCTAGCATCAGGGTCTTTTCAAATGAGTCAGCTCTTCATATCAGGTGGCCAAAGTATTGGAGTTTCAGCGTCAGTTAGAGTTGGTGCTGTGGAAATAAATCGTATCTTCCAGGGAGTGAGTAGAATCTGTCACCTTTTCTTCCTCCCCCTCTTGCGCTGCTACCTCCCAGGCGGAAAGTGACTAGCGCCTGTGATATAGTCTACATGCCTCGACTCGTGCCTTCCTCCAATCTAGGCAGAGAAAGACATTTAAAAATAAAATTAGTGAAGGCAGGTTTCTGGTTCTTTGAAACAACGACTGACTTGTTTGCAAACTTGAATTTCCTGGAAGACTGTGTGCATGGTCTGAGAAGATGAGAGAGAATGTGGGAATGACAGAAGCTGATAACTGAGAATCTGTAAGAGGAGCATTTTCCTTAAAAGACCAGCAGGAACCCAGTGACCTTGCAGTAAATTGGCA
Organism: Bison bison bison; assembly: GCF_000754665.1. Lineage (NCBI taxonomy): Eukaryota > Metazoa > Chordata > Mammalia > Artiodactyla > Bovidae > Bison > Bison bison. The sequence goes on along the minus strand of NW_011494612.1, from coordinate 1,119,387 downwards.
GCTACTGGCCTGTCACCAAGCAAACTGTTAACCCTGGGTGAGCTGACTGTCTGTCTTGCCTCCATCTGTCCTTCGCTTTCTCAGTGCTCATCGTCGTGGCCACGTGGCCATCGCTTGCCTGCTGTACTCTTCTCACCTCACCTGCCTCTGAGAACCAGTTATGATTCTTGTCCTCAGAATAAATCATGCTTGGCTATCTTTTTATTAATTTATCTGCCTTGCCCACCTGAAAGTAAACTGGAAAAACAGGGACTTGTCTATCTTATTCATAGGAACATCCCAGGTTTTAGTCTTTTTATCTACATCTGCATTCATAGTGTTGATGATCTCATCTTTCTAGCCCTTGGTCAGACCTCTCTCATGGGATCCAGACTTGCATATCCAATTACAGCTCCAACCATTCGGCATGGATGTCTCATAAGCATTGCACTTGTGTGTCCAAAACTGAACTGGTTTACTTTCAAAACCTGGTTCTTCCCAAGTCCATTCCCCCACTCAGCCTTAGAACCTTATAATCATCCTACAATCTTCCTTTTCCTTTATGGCACCCACATCCCATTGACAAGGAAATCCTATCAGCTCTACCTTCAAAACATGATTGGGTTCTGACCACTTCCTGCCACATCTCTGCTGATGTTCTGTCCAGGGTCTTACCTGTTTTGCTTTCTGCCACCCAACCCCCTCCTCACATAGCAGCCCAGCACCCAAACTAAAAGCCAAGTGGGCCCACTTCATCCTCTGTGCAGGGCCCTTAGGTGGCCCTTCATCACACTCAGAGATGGGCCATGGTCTGGATGGGATCTGATCCCATCCAGGGGGTCAGGACTCTCTCCCTTCTGACCCAGGGCCCAGGACTCTCTCTCCCTTCTCTCCCCACCCTCTCCACCAGATTGCCCCTACCCCAGCAGACTTTTTATTTTCTTGGGCTCCAAAATCACTGTGGAAGGTGACTATAGCCATGAAATTAAAAGATGATTGCTCCTTGGAAGAAAAGCTGTGATAAATCTAGACAGCATATTAAAAAGCAGAGACATCACTTTGCCAGCAAAGGTCTGTATAGTTAAGGTTATGGTTTTTCCAGTAGTCATGTATGGATGTGAGAGTTGGACCCTAAAGAAGGCTGAGCATTGAAGAATTGATGCTTTCAAATTGTGGTGCCAGAGAAGACTCCCAAGAGTTCCCTTGGACTGCAAGGAGATCCAACCAGTCCATCCTAAAGGAAATCAACCCTGAAGATTCAGTGGAAGGACTGATGCTGAAGCTGAAGTGCCAATTCTTTGGCTACCTGATGCAAAGAGCTGACTTATTGGAAAAGACCTTGATACTGGGAAAGATTGAGGGCAGGAGGAGAAGGGGAAGATAGAGGATGAGATGGTTGGATGGCATCACGGACTCAACGGACATGAGTTTGAGCAAACTTCAGGAGATGGTGGAGGACAGGGAAGCTTGGCATGCTGCACTCCGTGGGGTCACAAGATGCTGGGCACGACTGAGTGACTGAACAACAACAGCAGCCCACTCCCCACCCTGGCAGCCCACTCTCGCTCTGGCCTTCATCCTGCTGGTTTTGTCTTCAAGCAAGTTCTTCCCCAGATTATCAAGTGCTTCCTTCTTCTGTCTCAAGTCTTTCTTCACAGGCCACCTCCTGAGTCAGGCCTTCCCCCCGACCCCGTTTATTTGCCCCAAGCCAGTTCTTCTTTCTTTCTGCATTTTCTTCCCTGGCATGTGTCATCTTCCAACATTGTATATAGTCAGTCATTCATATTATATTCTCTCTTCTTCAGCTGGAATGTGCACTCTGCCAGAGCAGAGATTTTTGTCTATTTTGCTCATAAATAGCAGGTGAAAGTGAAAGTGAAGTCACTCAGTCGTGTCTGCCTCTTTGTGATCCCATGGACTGTCGTCTACCAGGCTTCTCTGTCCATGGGATTTTCCAGGCAAGAGTACTGGAGTGGGTTGCCATTTCCTTCTCCAGGGGAATCTTCCCAACCCAGAGATCAAACCCAGGTCCCCTGCATTGCAGGCAGATGCTTTACCCTCTGAGCCACCAGGGAAGCCCCAAAAATAGCAGGTACTCGGTAACTATTTTTTGAATAAATTAATGTTAAATGCTATGTTAATATTACCTTTTTCATAATAAAATGAGTCAATGTAACTTTAAGATGTGAAAACTTCAGCCTCTTAAAATATTCTAGAACTCTTTTCAATAATTTATATTTTGCTGTCTTTTACCTAGATCTCAAGTTTGCATATTCAAAGAAATTATCTGTTTCCTTAAAATAACATGCTGAGTGAGCATGATGAGAAATATCACTTTTTCTACAAATGAGCTCATTCTTTTCTGAGTGTTATTTATGGAACAGCTTTTACATGATTCAGGACATTCATGTGACAGTGGACCCTTGAACAACACGGGGGTCAAGGGTCCGGAGGACCTGGACACTGGCTCAGGGCTGAACCTGGTCCCTGGCCCTTCCCCCCAGCTCCCCTGTGCCAGTTTGATTCCTTGTTGGTTCAGCTCTCGCATTCTCAGGAAACCACGATAGGACTTAAGATAGAAAAGAAAAGATAAATATCCACTCATCAATTGTCTGCAAAATTAAGTTTTATAAAGTTTATTCAAATTTTAAATTATTGATATCTTGCTGTTTCTCTTTTTGTGTTTTTATTTTTATAATTAATTATAAAATTGTAAAAATTAAAATTTAAAAAACATTTAAAAATTTTAATGTTATAATGTTGTGTTGGGTCCTGCCACACAGCAACATAAATCAGCCACAATTATACATACGCCCTGTTCCTCCCTAGCCTCCCCTCACCCACCCCATCTCTCTAGGTTATCACAGAGTGTCAGATGGGGGTCCCTGTGCAATACAGCAACTTCTCACCAGGTGTAGGATGGGTATCTTACGCCTGATAGTGTACATATGCTGACGCTACTTTCTCCAGTCATCCATCCGTCTCCCTCCCCACTGTGCCCACAGGTCCATTCTCTACATCTGCGTCTCCATTCCTTCCCTGCAAGTAGGTTCATCAATACCATTTTTCTGGATTCCGTGTATATATATACATTAATATACTGTATTTGTTCTTCTCTTTCTGACTTACTTCGCTCTGTAGACTCACCCACCTCACCAGAGCTGACGCAGATTGTATGGCAGAGTTGTGCATATGTACCGCATCTTCTTTATCCATTCATCTGTTGATGGACCCTCGTGTATTGTACATAGTGATGCTATGAAAATCTATTCATAGAATCAACAGCTAATGTCTTGGGTATTTAATACATACTGGGACCCTGTAAATTGTGTTCTATGAAGCCAGTTGTTATAAACAGCTACCCTAAGAGATGGCTTTTATCACTGTGTTCAGTTTTAAGATAAGACAGATGTGCAGGAAGGAGGATGAGCTACTTGCCAAAGACCACAGAGTCAGAGACAGGGCAGCATCTGAACTCATCACTTTCTGGCATCAAGGTCTGAGCACTGGAACCTCCACAGGACACTGATTCCTAAACATGTCGACTTCCTCCCTCAAGTGATTATGTACAACTTTCTTTTCTTTCTTTCGGAAATGAGACTGAAATATATCAAATAAGACATGTGTTGTTGTAAAGGATTTAAATTCAATGAAGTGCTACTGAGAATGCTGGCAGCTCTAGAGGATTAGAATCAGTAAGATACAGAGATATAGGTAGAGATGGAGAAATTTATCATAAGAAGTTGACTCAGATTGATTACAGAGGCTGTGAAGCCCTCAGATCTGTAGTCAGCCAGCTGGAGACCCAGGGGCCCAAAGGGTGTGAATTCCAGTCCAGAGGCCAGCGGCCTCAAGACTCAGAAGGAGCTGATGCTTCCGTTCAAGACTGAGGATAGAAAGGAAGCTGATGTCCCAGTGTGAAAGCCGCCGGGCAAGATGTGTTCCGTCTCGCTTATAAGACGCTCAGCCTTTTCGACCTCCTCAGGCCTCCGACCTGTTGGAAGAGGCCCGCCCCCATCAGGGGAGGGCCACCTGCTCTCCTCAGTCCACCTGTTCCAGCATCACCTCACCCAAGAGCATCCTCACAGATGCACTCGGAATAAAGTCAGGTCAAAGGGCTGTGCATCCTGTGACACAGTCGAGCAGACGCACAGGAGGGTTCCACTTCAGCTGGTATAGCCTACTCTGTGGTGTCTCTCCAGGTTTTGTACTAATTAGGTCCTTGTATATGAACTGACACATTGCAGGCAAAATAAAGTTTTGGTTTTGTTTTGTTTTTCCTGCAGGTGACCTTAAGTATTCTTTTATTCCTTGTGCAAATTAAATGCCACTTTAAAAGTATTTTATTGTAGCAATCATTGTGAAACTTTAATACTAAAATTATATTTCTTATTATTTAAGCCCTCTGTGGAGGATACATCCATGGAAAGAGTGGAACAGTTCTTTCTCCTGGGTTTCCAGATTTTTACCCAAACTCTCTAAACTGTACATGGACCATTGAGGTGTCTCATGGAAAGGGTAAGAATATTACAGATTTCAAAAATATAAAATAATTAACTAGATGCCAACATGGGAACAAAAAATATTGATGTGTGAACAAGTAAGATAACTAATTTCCTCATATATGTTTCAATTACTAAGTGATTTTTAATAAGATTCTAGAAAAAATAATCTAAATTATTGGTACATTCAAGCAAAAGTTGATTCCTTATTTTATTCTCTATTGATCAGATAACTTGAACAACTTTTTACTTGTGAACATAAGCTTGAAAATCAGGTGCAATGCTAAAGAAAAGAGGCATGCATTATACAACATGTGAATAACACTTAAATAAAAGGAGATAAATAATTATCTAACTTCTCATTTCCATGATAAATCTAAGCCTCATTCTTGTACTTGCCATGTGTTCTAAGTCTGATGAGGATTATTACACATAATGAGTAATTGTATGTTAAGGAGAACTTGGCTTTGAAGGAAATTGAAAAAGAAAAAAAGAATAAGCAAGTTATGAGTGACCAGGGTTTTGTAATCATAAAAATAAATATTTTCGTTAAAAAGATCTCTTCATGGTTAATTATATTCATTATGTATAGGAATTCAGACATAATGCTTTGTGAGTATAGCTACTAGGGGATCATATTCCCAAAGGGCCACATGAAACTAGGTTTTCACAACTCTCTTCCCTCACTTGTGCAAGTTTCTATATTAAACCTCCAAGCCTGGTGTTTCTAAAGGACATGTTTACTATCAATTGGAAAGTGGTCTGGTCCTTGTCTCCTTAGTCACAAACGCTTGCCCTGAGAGGCTGTGCACAGTCCACTGAACCCTGCTGCTGAGTTTAGTTATGTGTTTATGTTGGAACCTGCATCCGTAGCTCGCTGTATATCCCTGTGTCTAATCTGTATCTGTATCTATACCTACATATACCGAGACATTGGGTTTTGCTGTTTATTCCTTCTTCTCTTTTATTCCTAAAGCCATCCTCTTTCTACCTGTTCTCTGTAATTTTCTTTCAAAACTTCATAATTCAGATTGCATTTCAAGATTATATTTTGACTCAATACTTTGATGCCCAGGAAGAATTCTTTGCCCAGTTATTGATTCTATCAATACCCCCTTACTCCCCTCTCTGCCCTTTCTCTCTCTGTCTCTCTCTCTCCATCTGCCTCTTCCTCTCACCGACTCCACCTCTGTCTCCATCGCTGTCTCTCTCTCTCTCTCTGTCTCCATCTCTGACTCTCTGTCACCCTCTCCCTTTCTCTCTCTCTGTCTCCCTCTCACCATCTCCATTTCTCTCTCTCTCCCTGTCTCTCTCTATCTGTCTCTCTCTGTCTCTGTCTGTCTCTCTCTTTCTCTCTGTCTCTCTCTGTCTGACTGTCTGTCTCTCTCTCTGTCTCTCTGTGTGTCTCTCTCTGTCTCCCTCTCACCGACTCCATCTCTGTCTCTCAGGAGTCCAGATGATCTTCCATACCTTTCACTTGGAGAGTTCCCACGACTACCTGCTGATCACCGAGGATGGGAGCTTCTCGGAGCCGGTGGCCAGGCTCACGGGCTCGGTGCTGCCTCACACCATCAAGGCGGGTTTGTTTGGAAACTTCACAGCCCAGCTTCGGTTTATATCAGACTTTTCCATTTCCTATGAGGGCTTCAACATCACGTTTTCAGGTATGTCGGATCTTATTTTCTCGGGCAGTAATTGTACCATTGTGTGAGCATGCACACGTGTGTGTGTGTGTGTGTGTGTGTGTGTGTGTGTTTACAGGTAAACAGCTGACCAGTGGGAAGATCTAGTTGATGTGGAGGAGGAGGTGAGACCAACGAACAGTTGCCTGGCAGCCCCAAGACATTGTTTGCTGCACACCAACTATAAATTCTCATCCCCCCAAATTTGCTAATATCACTGCCGTCTCAGCCTCTTGTCATCAGTGCTACCAAAACCTCTAAGGACACTGTCCTTACTGGGGAATGTGCTCAGAATTCACTGTGGTCTCATTGTTTTGGGTCCTGTCTTCCAGGAGACCCAGTACTTGTGATGAGAGCCACCTTTAGGATGGAAAAAATGTGACCATGCACAATCGAGGATGAGCTTCTTGTTAACCTTAATGCCATCATGAAAGCAAGAAAACCATACTCCAAAATTAAGAAACATTTCTACCTTTATTATAAAACATAGATAATACCTTATGAGAGGTTTATGTAGAGGTTTATGTAGTTTCAGCCATTGTCTGTATGTGTTAGATTGCTAAGAACAGTATTAATATATTTTTACAGGTGAAAAAAACAAGTACAGACAGTTCACTGGTCAAACATGTGGGGAATAATTTTAATCACATAAGCAAACAGTGTTCCACAAGCATCAGGGTCAGATGTCCCACTGGGTCTCAGATGCACCCCAGCTGGCAGAGGCAATCACTGCTCTGAGACAACTGACTGGTGTAAACAACTATATTAATCTCCATTTGTGTATCTGATGCTTTGGCAAATAAAATTGTTTCCTACATCACATTTCATTACCCAGAGCTAAAGTAGTTTTCATAAGGTGATCTCTGAGTCCTGTAATTACAAGTAGTTTCTTCTATTTTTATTGTTCCAGTTAATTCCCTAATAACCTGTGATGCAACTCATCAGATTCTCTGCTAAAATATCTGAATATTTATGTTATCTCCTGTTCTGAGGCTAAAAGTCTTTGTAGAAGTATTTCCTCATTCCTCCTTCACATCAAAACTGTTCCAGTCCAGTATCTTACACATAGTAGGAATTAGTTAAGTTGTCAATAAACACTTGCTAAATATCACATGATCATTAAAATATATAAAATGAAATACTGTCTTTTTTAGCTTTATTGAAGTATGATTTTCAAATTGAAATGTTATTTAAAAAAAAAAAGACTTCTTAGGGATTTTAAGATTCTCTGAATCATATTATACTCCCTGTAATTATGACCAATTGTCATTTATCTTAATCTGACTATGTTGATTTTTCCTGTTATTTCACTGAATTAATGGAGCTTTCCAGACAGGTTCAGACTACTTGGTATCATCGAAATTTGCCACAATCAATGGTAATCATGAAATTGGCCGCTTTCTATATCAAAGACTTAAATCTTCCTAACGCTAATACCTAAATCCGTCTCTCTGTGTGTTCTCCCGTGATGGATCTCAATTAGAATCACTGTGAGACTATCACTCCACTCTCTTTCTCCTTTCATCGTGATCCAAAATGAATTTAAGCAGAATACTCCAAAGACAGAAATTGGCAGTGGCCAGTCTGTGGATCTGCGCTGTAGATGTTTCTCAGGCATCTGTGCAACCTCTATCCATTCTGCACCATCTCTTTCTTAGTCCCATCCCTCCCCACACACAGCTGCAAGTGACACAGCTACCGGGAGGCTTTTGACTCCAGGAGTCAGAGGGCAGGTGTAAAGTTGGCTGCGTCCTTCCATAAACTTCCTCAACAAAAAAGCAAGGGGACAACAGGAACAGCAACACACGCGTTCCTGTGTCTTTGTAGCTCTTTCGGGCAGTTTTAAAGTAGTTTTAAATTTTAAGACCAAAGTGGCAACACTTTTTGAGCATGTGTAACAATTCATGTGTGCACAACCCATAGAACGTAGTCTATAAGACTTGCACGAGGAGTCACGTTTGTCTACACTATATCACACATGCACACTCAGACATTCGGGCTAAGAACAAAATACACTGAAACAGGGCTGTGAACGATTGCCAGTGACACTAACACAATGGAGTTTATTTTTTCGGCCCAAAGAAGTAACAACTTTATTGTGCAAATGAAGCATTTGCCTATCTGAGGATTTTTCAGATATTTGTACCAAATCAGTATGCTCTTATATCTGGATTTTTTTTTTCCTTGTTGATCTGGTTTGTTTCTGTCCTTTTTAGAAAGTTTATTGAAGTGAGTTCTTAGGAGGCCCAGTGGGTAAAGAATCTGTCTGCCAATGCAGGAGACACAAGAGACCTGAGTTTGATCCCTGAGTTGTAAAGATCCCCTGGAGAAGGGAATGTCTATCTGCTCCAGTATCCTTGCCTGGAGAATCCCATCGACAGGAGAGCCTGGTGGGCTACAGTCCGTGGGGTCACAAAGAGCAGACACACCCGAGTGCACCTGCACGCACAGACGTTAAAGGAGCATTTGTGTCTCCCAGTCAGTGTCCCTGCAGATAATGAGGGGGTATCGGGAGAGAAGAATTCAGACAAGAAGTCATGTTTGTCTGTATGTATCACACATTATCTGTCCCTGCAGATAATGAGGGGGTATCGGGAGAGAAGAACTCAGACAAGGAGTCATGTTTGTCTGTATGTATCACACATTATCTGTTCCTGCAGATAATGAAGGGATATCGGGAGAGAAGAACTCAGTACTCCAGAATGTTTAGGTCAGGCTGTCCACCTTCCCAGATCCATCTGCTCTACTTTGAGCGCCCATTTCTGACCATTCTCTGTGTCCACTTACTATTCCCACCTCCCTTCGCCACACCTCCTATGATTCTGCCTTCTGAATGCCAACTTTCTGTGAGTTCACATAATTTCCTGGTCATCCTCTTCAAAAGATGAGAATCTGGGCAGCTCAGCGCCTTTACAGATGTGGTTTCCTCTTCATTCAAGGCCTTTCTTCATCCCTCACCAGGCAAACTCCTCCCTCCAGAGGTCCAGTACTGTCTGTTCTTCCCAGGAAGTCTACCGTCCTGTTTTGGTATGACAAATAAATATTTATTGGGTTGAATTAAGTGATATTACTTTTCCCCTTTCTGGGCCATATTAAAAATAAGTCAAATTAATGATCATATTTCCAGAGTGACCAGAGTAGTTTGAATATGTCAGAGATCCAGAATAGAGTTTTTACCTAAACGAAAAACAGGACAAAGACAATGTGGCAAGCGTGGCACTTGCACGTTGACCAGTCAATTGGGTGAGGCAAGGGAAAAATGGGGAAGGAGATTTCTTCTTATGAGGTCAGGACACGAGTGATAAAACTTGTCGGTGATGAGAGTAGAAAACGTGGATTTAAATTGAGAAATACTGGGGGAATGATAGTTGAATTTACTATGTTTATTGAGAGTGAAGAATCCACAGTTAAGAGAGCTGGAAATAGGGAAGGGGAGGCAATTGTTTTCAGAAGAACCAGCACACTTTCCCACCACCTTAGGAGAACCTGTCTTTTGTCTCCCCTTCATCGAAATATTGCTCATTCTTTACCTGTCACTTTAACTTCTTTGAAACTCTTTCTGTCATTCAAATCTCTGATGGTGGTCACCATTTGATCCTATCTGACTAAGCACTGGGCATTAGACACTGAAGAAAAAGGCAAGAAGGAGAAAAATGGTCTGAAGGATGTACCTTGAGACCAATGACACTGCAGATGCAACTGTACTGTTATAATTGAGGCTTGAAAGAATCAACACCACAGAATGAGACAAATATACAGTGTTATTAGCTCTGGTACTTTGTACATTTAATCCCCCAATGCAGCAAAACACCAGACATTAATCTTTTTTTTTCTTGATTACTAAATTAGCACCTTCTTCCTGAGTACTTTGCAGAAATTTCCAGCAGTTTCCAGAACGTTTTCTATTGCATTTCAATAAAACATGGCTTAAAATTGAAACATAGGCAGGTTATAGTTTTGCTGTTCCATACTGAGGTGTATTTTAGGAGTGGAATTGGTTATGATAAATTTTCCACCAGCAAAACCCTGTGATGTTGCTTTTAGTTTCTGCTCCACGGGGTCTTGTTTATCTAAATCACCTTTAAGAAGAGGACAGTAACTGACTTCAGCAATTAGATGTGTCACTAGAATAAGTCCATACTGTTAAAGTGACAGTTCTAAATGGATCAGGTTATTAAAATGTTATACATCTATTTTTTTTTGAATATTGATTTATTTGCCTGCACTGGGTCTAGTTGCAGCATGTGAGGTCTAATCCCCTGGCCAGGGATTGAGCCTGGGCGCCCTGCTTTGGGAGCACAATGTCTCAGCCACTGGACAACCAGGGACGTCCCTACATCTACTTTTTTAAATACTGTAAGTAAGTAAATAAGTGAAGTCGCTCAGTCGTGCCCGACTCTTTGTGACCCTGTGGACTGCAGCCTACCAGCCTCCTCCATCCATGGGATTCTCCAGGCAAGAATACTGGAATGGGTTGCCATTTCCTTCTCCAGGGGATCTTCCCGACCCAGGGATTGAACCCAGGTCTCCCACATTGCAGGCAGACGCTTTAACCTCTGAGCCACCAGGGAAGCCCTTTTAAACACTATAAGTTGTTCTATTTGTCATGTGAAAACCTATAGTGCAAAGAGCAGCAATCCATGTGACAGTCACAGTAGAGTCTGGGGGAAAAAATATATGTCTAGTGATTTACTTTTTAAAAATTAATAGCAGCTTTGGATTCTTGCCAAGTGATGTTTGAGTGTTTACACAGGTTCCCACATATGCTTTGTCCCTTCCTGTCTCAGAGTACGACCTCGAGCCATGTGATGACCCTGGCGTCCCGGCCTTCAGCAGAAGAATCGGCTTTCACTTCGGAGTCGGGGACGCACTGACCTTCTCCTGCTTCCCGGGCTACCGCTTAGAAGGTGCTACCAAGCTCACGTGCCTGGGTGGGGGCCGCCGTGTGTGGAGTGCACCTCTGCCAAGGTGTGTGGGTAGGTGGTCACACGCTTTCATTTCATTCATCCAGGGGACAGGGCGTGGTGCAGTCAGCGCGCAGGGCCCCTGGGCCAGGGAGGGGTGAGGGCCACCCGCTGGGATGGACAGAGGCTCCACTTCCCAGGGCAGGGGGACAGGACCCCCTCTGGGCTGTGGTTACCTCGGTGACAAAGCCAGCCCCTTTCAGCTCTAAAACCTCATGACTGAATGGGGCTGAAACTGAAGCCTATGCCAAGTGTAGTAATGAGGAAGAATATATATATATAAACGTATACACTGTGTACCTGGGACAAAGGAAAAAGAAAAAGCTAGAAGGCAGGCTGTATTACCACAACCTTTGACAATTCTGTTGCTTAAAAGCAGTGAGCCTCTGCTGGTGACAATTTAAAGTGCTGGTTTTGTTGTGTCTTTACACTCTGATTAGAGGATTGTGCGTACTCCTGCAAACTGGGCGTGCTAGCAGTTGTAATGCTGGATTAGTTTTCTCCCTGTGTTGTCGAGGAATTCAAGCGGTCTTTCTGTAGAGCTGTATGAATCTTTATCTAGGTATTTGGAACGAGGCACTGTGCTGAGACTGTGGAATTCAGGATGCCCATTCCATGGGGTGTATTTGTTGTTAACCTGAGCCTGTGCTGCTGTGAGGAGTTCATCAGAGAATCGATCTGGTGCTCAGAGTTTAAACAAGAAAGCTTGGCTGAAGGTCTGGCTAGTCTAGTCATTAGCTCCAGGGGCAGTGTCTTCTGCCTGCCCTCTGCCGTGCTGCTCAGCATGAGAAGGGCTTGCAGTCTATCCTGTAGAGCTACCAAGCATGGCTAATGTCACAGCATTATGGCATCTGTCTAGTTAGGACCCTCAGACCCCTTCACTGTGAGCCTTCTGAGTTCTTGAGGAGCCCCTGGTACCCTCCACGTGCCTCTTACCACCTGATACACTAGAGCCTGGTGGGCAAGTTGTGAAACTGAAATTTCATAACCCATAAAAATACTGAATTGTTAACTTCATAAACCATACTTTTTCCAAAGAACAGAATCTCTTTAATTATTTAGAAATATTACGTGATTCAAAAGTCAATACCGTCTTTTTGAGTTTGAATGTGGCATAGACAGTAGGGTAGTGAGGACTTTAATATAAAAAATTAGACAAATGAACATGAAATGTATCATCTCTGCTTCCTGCTGGGGTGCATATCTGACCTTTGTACGATCTGACTTTCTCCTAAAACAGTAGTTCTCACTTTTTTTTTTTAGTTATGGATTTTATTTGAGAATTGGATGCCAATTTTGAGCATGGCCTAAATGAAAAAGGAATACTTTCTAAGAAAATTATTTTCTAGATGATCCTAGATGTTCTAAGAGTTGCCTAGAATCCATTTACCTCAAATTAGAAATTACTGAACAAGATGGTTAAAATCTGGAGAAAAAACTCCCAACCCAATGAAGTTGAAGATGTATTCCTCATTGTAACATTGTCTATCAATTATAATATTCTATTTGCCTTTATTCTATTTTATCTAGATTCATTCTTCTTATCTTGGGTTTTGCATCATTGCCTTAAGTGTAAAATGAGGAGCAACTGGGGTTGAACTAATGGTTAATATTTCTAGACCAGCACAGCTCTGAACTCTTTGCATGTGTCAGATCCATTCTACAGAAGGGAACACTAAGAGCCTAAGACCTTTGCCCACCAGTACAATTAGCAAGATTCCAACACTAGGCTTTCACCCCAGCACTGAGATAGCACAGTGGCTTGGGCTGAGGCTGTTTTATATTTTTCCTCTTGTGTTTCACCAGCTGCTCCCCCAAAATTTCCTTCCAGCCCATCTGGCCACAAGAGACCTTTGAATAGCCGTGTTATTGTTCAGTCGATAAGTCATGCCCTACTCTTGTGACAGCATGAAACACTACTGCATGCCAGGCCTCCCTGTTCTTCACTATCTCCTGGCGTTTTCTCAAAATCACATTCATTGAGTCAATGATGCCATCCAACCATCTCATCCTCTGTCACCCACTTCTTCTCCTGCCCTCAATCTTTCCCAGCATCAGGTCTTTTCCAATGATCCAGCTCTTTCCATCAGGTCAGCAAAGTTTTGGAGCTTTAGCTTCAGCATCAGTTCAGTTCAGTTGCTCAGTCGCGTCCGATTCTTTGTGACCCCATGGACTGTAGCACGCCAGACCTCCCCGTCCATCACCAACTCCCGGAGTTTACTCAAACTCATGCCCATTGAGTCAGTGATGCCATCCAACCTCTCATCCTCTTTTCCTCCCACCTTCAATCTTTCCCAGCATCAGGGTCTTCTCCAATGAGGCAGTTCTTTGCATCAGGTGACCAAAGTACTGGAGTTCCAGCTTCAACATCATTCCTTCCAATGAACCTTCAGGATTGATTTCCTTTAGGATTGACTGGTCTGATCTTGCTGTCCAAAGGGACTCTCAAGAATCTTCTCCAGCACCACAGTTTGAAAGCATCAGTTCTTTGGCACTTACTCTTCTTTCTGGTTCAACTCTCACATCCATACATGATTAGTGGAAAAAACATAGCTTGGACTATGCAAACTTCTGTCAGCAAAGTGACATCTCTGGTTTTTAATACACTGTCTAGTTTTGGCACAGCTTTTCTTCCAAGGAGTAAGCATCTTTTAATTTCATGGCTTCAGTCATTGTTTACAGTGATATTGGAGCCCAAGAAAATAAAGTCTGTCACTGTTTCTACCTTTTCCCCATCTATTTGCCATGAAGTGATGGGACTAGATGCCATGATCTTAGTTTTTTGAATGTTGAGTTTTAAGCCAGCTTTTTCACTCTCCTCTTTCACCTTCATCAAGAGGCCCTTTAGTTCCTCTTCACATTTTGCCTTTAGAGGGGTATTATCTGCATATATGAGGTTTTTGATATTTTTCCCAGCTTCTTGATTCCAGCTTGTGCTTCTTCTAGCCCAGCATTTCTCTTGATATACTCTGTGTATAAGTTAAATAAGCGGGGTGATGATACACAGCCTTGTTGTACTCCTTTCCCAATTTTGAACCAGTCTGTTGTTCCATGTCCAGTTCTAACTAGTGCTTCTTGTCCTGCCTGCATACAGGTTTCTCAGGAGGCAGGTAAGGTGGTCTGGTATTCCCATCTCTTTAAGAATTTTCCACAGTTTGTTGTGATCCACACAAAGGCTTTAGCATAGTCAATGAGGCAGATATTTTTTTTTAATCCCCTTGCTTTTTCTATGATCCAGCAAATGTTGGCAATTTGATATCTGGTTTGTATGCCTTTTCTAAACCCAGTTTGTACATCTGGAAGTTCTAAGTTCATGTACTGTTGAAGCCTATCTTAAAGGATTTTGAGCATTACCTTGCTAGCATATGAAATGAGTACAATCGTACAGTAGTTTGAATATTATCTGGCACTGCCTTTCTTTGGAATTGGACTGAAAACTGATGTTTTCCAGTCCACAGCCACTGCTAAGATTTTCAAATTTGTACACTTACTGAGTGCAGCACTTTAACAGCATCATCTTTTAGGACTTGAAATAACTCAGCTGGAATTCCATCACCTCCACTAACTTTGTTTGTAGTAATACATACTAAGTCTCAATTGTCTTCACATTCCATAATGCCTGATTTTAAGTGAGTGACCACACCATCTTGGTTATCCAGGTCATTAAGACCTTTTTGGTATAGTTCTGTGTTTCACTGCCCCCTCTTCTTAATCTCTTCTGTTTAATCTCTTAATCTGCCTCTGTTACGTCCCTACCATTTCTGTCCTCTACTGTGCCCTTCTTCTTGTGAAATGTTGCCTGGATAGCTACAGTTTTCTTGCACAGATCTCTAGTCTTTCCCATTCTGTTGTTTTCCTCTACTTCTTCATGTTATTCATTTAAAAAGGCTTGCTTATATCTCCTTACTATTCTTTGAAAGTCTGCATTCAGTTGGGTATATCTTTCTCTTTTGCCTTTTGCATCTTCTGTTTTCTCAGCTATTTGTAACGTCTCCTCAGACAACCATTTTGCCTTCTTACATTTCTGGGATGGTTTTGGTCACTGCCTCCTGTATAATGTTACGGACCTCCTTCCATAGTTCTTCAGGCACTCTGTCTACCATATCTAATTCCTTGAATCTATTTGTCACCTTCACTGTATAATCATAAGGAATTTGATTTAGGTCATACTTGAATGAACTAGTGGTTTTCCCTACTTTCTTCAATTTAAGCCTGAATTTTAAGCAATAAGAAGTTCATGATCTGAGCCACAGTCAGTCAGTTCCGGGTCTTGCTTTTGCTGACTGTATAGAACTTCTCCATCTTTGGCTGCAAAGAATAGAGTCCATCTAACTAACCACATTTCCAAAGGCAATAAAACCCAGCAGGTGACCCACCTGGCACTTGGGGATTCCTGCCCCCCCACCCTTTCCCTCATTCTTCACATCTGAATAGTGGTAGTTCTCAAGATTCTGCTTCCCCCAGGGCTCCTCTCTACCTGGCCTAGAGAAGGCTTCACCTTCACACCCTGAAGATGCTCCTGCCTCCAGGACTGCCCACCGGGGGGGCCGCAGCCCCAGAGTGATCTGTCTGAATT
>NW_011494612.1:1071430-1103584 GCF_000754665.1 Bison bison bison | reverse complement strand
TCTGAATTCAGAGCCTCCCCCACCTGTCTGTTAACAGAATGTGAGGCAGCCTCCAGGAGGGTCAGTGTTGTTCACTGGGAGACCCTCTGACTTCCCACCCAGCTCAATCATATACTTGAGCTCGGGCACACACCTACACTCACGTACAGACGCACTGCACAAGACACAAAATTGCCTGGTTCTCTAACCTGAAGGCCTCTCTCTTCACCGCTCCTTACTCACAGCATGCACCACCTTTTCTGCCAGACTGCCCCTCCTCATTTTGAATGCCCTCCCATGCAGCTCTCTCCACCCCGCTTACTCCCTGGCTGGAGAGGGACCCTCCGGGATCACCGTCTGAGCCAGTAAGCTTGTCTTCTTGCCTCTGTCTCCCCAGCCAGGCTGACCTTTCCTTTACAGTGGGGCTGCCTTAGCCCAGATCCAGCTCTGGGCCATATGCAGTAAATGTTTGTCAAGCAATCGTTACTTCTCTCAGAGTGCCTATCTTGATCTCACAGTTTGATTCATTGGCACTCTGTGTCTATCTTTCGTCCTTCAAAATCATAGAAAAAAGAATAGCCTATCCCTAGCCAAGAGCTACAGATCCATTCTGAAGATCACACCTGGAGGAAGGCCAAGAGAATTATAGCACACTGCTTCACCTTTCCCTAATAAACACCTGGTTATAAGCAGAACTTTGAGTGGAAACCTGGGCTGAGAACTGCCCTGACCGGCACTCCTTACGTGAAGAAGTGTCCCTGTAAGATGAGAGGCACTGTGGGTTTCAGCAGTGTTTAGAGGAGCAAGTCTTCAGCAACAGAATTTGAATCCAGATCAGTGTAAGTAGGCAGATTGCATGCATGGTCAGTCATTCAATCATATCTGACTCTTTAAGAACCTGTGGACTGTAGCCCGCCAGGATCCTCTGTCCATGGGATTCTCCAGGCAAGGATCCTGGAGTGAGTTGCCATTTCAGCATATATTTTCACCTACTGTGTTACTATCAAATAGTAAATTAATATCCCTGATAAAGTATCTCTTAATATTGAATATTAATACTTATAGATAATATGGTAATGCTCTGGGTGTAGACTTTCAGCTTCCAGAGCTGTGAGAAATACTGATTAATGTTGTCCTTTAAGCCTCTCATCTCTTTTGTTACATCACCCAGAGCTGAAAGACAGCCTGCACAGGTTGATGCTTTTGTACAGAAGAATTAACTGAAAAATCAACTGACTCCTTTCTATTTTTTTCATTTACTTTTATAAGTTTAGTTCCATTACAAAACTCTAAATGACAATTCAATTTTAATTACAGTTTCAGGAGGTTCTTTATAAAAAAAAAAAGAGCCAATGATTCATTTTACGGGAAATTATATTCTTTCATCTTAAAGTCATTTTAAATGGATTATGGAAAGAACTTAAAATTGACACATTTAATTGCTCCAGAAATGGAGATTTGCAATGGATGTCTGAAATCAAGTTCAAAGAATTTCTGAAATTCTGATGACTTGCATTCTTTAAGTTTCTGAGCACCTGCTTTTTCACTGTTTGTCATATTTCACTCAATTATCTCCTATGGGACCGTCTTGGGCTTTAGATCACTTACTCAGTCTTCTTTACACATTCCAGTTCTTTCATTTGAAAATCATGTTGCATCTGTCTTTGTGACTAGGACATTCAATTGGAAATAAACTTAAGTCATTAGCCTGCCTCACAAACAAGATCCCAGTGCAAACGTTCCTGTTCCATGGCAGGATATTTTGTGGAATGTTAAGATGCTCAATCATGACAGCCTCACGTTCCTACTCTTTTGGAGTCATACATTCGTATGTGTTCCTCGTGGGTTACTTAACATCTGTAAGCATAATTGATAATAAATATTGTACTTTGACAACATAGTGTGGTTGTTACTAGACCACCTGAGATTCAAATCCCAACTCTGTCAACCACCCACCCTGCCCCCATGTGATCTGGAGCAGGTTAATTAATCTGCCTCAGTTTCTTCATCTGTAAAATGGACTTAGCATTGATACTGACCTCTTAGAATTGTTTTCTTTATTTAATGATGTAATACTCATAAAAATGCATTCAGTTCAAGTGACTAATAGACCAAAAGAAGAATAGATTGCTGTACCTAGGCAATTTTTATCAACCCTTTTGTTCTTCAGTTGCTGAGTCATGTCCAACTCTTTACAACTCCTATGGACTGCAGCATACCAGGCTTCCCTGCCCTTCACTATATCCCAGAGCTTGCTCAGACTCACATCCATTGAGTCAGTGATGCCATCCAACCACATCATCCTTTGTCATACCTTTCTCCTCCTGCCTTCAGTCTTTCCCAGCATCATAAGTACTTATTTGATCTTCCAGTGTGTTCCTCTAGACTGGGAATTCTAGAATTTGTTAACATGTCCATTTTCACACTATGACTGTTTCCTTTAGAATCTCTGGATTCACTGTTTTCTTTTAGTGTGTGTCCCCTTTTCCAAACAGCCATCTATCTGGTAATCTCTGTGCTCCAAGCTCTCCAGGGATCCTGGTTCCATGACCCCCAGACACTCCCTGCTGTCTGGGCCAGGGAGTGTTTGAAGCCAGACCTCCTACGTTCTCCCAAATGTTACCCTGCTTCAGTCATGCCCACAAGACCACTTGTGCTTCTTTCTTAACGTTTTCTCCCCCATTTCCCATAAAACCCCCCTTTATGCCCTTTTGGAGGAAAGGTAAGAGCAGGGGAACCAAGTTCTCCTGTGTTTTCTCCCTGATTATCTTCCTAGCCCTCGTATGTGGGGATATTCTGAGATTCAAGGGCACAAATCATCTGGAGCTGATCCTGAATCTCCAGCTTTTTCCTTCCATCATCAGGCCAGGGAAGCCCCACTCCTGGTGCAGAGGAGGACTTCAGTTATTGTCAGAGAGAGACTGGGAAGTCAGAGATTTGTGATTATGAAGACAGGCATGCCTAGGACAGCGCCAGACTGTGTGACCCTCAGGAGGCCCCCCCCTTAAAGTGACCCCTGCCCCCCTCTCGCCCCCATTGTGTGCAGGCATTTTACTTATTTTCAGTTTCCAACTTGACCATTACTCTTCACACTCAGGCTTGTTTTGTTGGAATGTTAAAAATCGCTGTGCTTATCACATAGTGTGGCTGATAAGTTATTTCATGCAGAATCACATGGAGCATTCTTGTCACACAAGCATGCACACATACACACACACATATGCAAACACACACATGCAAACTCAGGGCAATTTTATCTTGTTATAGTTGCTTTGGACACTTAGAGTTTTAGAGGTTAGCCTAACACGCTCACTTTCCTTGGTGAGGAATGGGTGCTGAGCGTCTAGGTGACTTTCTCTGGTAACTAGTCTAGGTGACTTTGGCAGAAAGTTGAGGGCTATATTTGTTTTCATTTTTACTCTGATTTAAGTTCTTTATGCAAATTTGGATCTCGAGGTGAACTGCCCTCTCCTTTCATCAGGAAAAGGGGAAAAGAATGTATTTTCTGCCATCAAAGGGACTTCTATCCCAAGACAGTTAGACAGGCTCAGGACTGTGACATGGCAGTGGGAGACTCAGTGGTCTGGTCCATGGTTAAAATCCCATTTAAATGCATCCAGGCTAAGGCCATGGAATGCTGATGGGGAGAAGTACATGGACATCACTGTGGAGTCAGCTCGTAGGGGTCAGCAGGGACACTTCACGAGGCAGAGCTGGGGCTCAGACAGGCGAGCACCCAGGGGTCAGTCAGAGTGCTCAGACTTACCTGTTTCACCCTAGAACTCTGCAGGATAGAAGGAATAAGCAGTCTACTAAAAGAAACAAGAAAATCTTGAAAATGGGATAAATGGGGATATCTTTCCTGTCCAGTTGGTAAAACAGTGAAAAGAAGCTGTTAGTCTATAAAAGCAATATGTTAACAGCAGACATACATTGAGAGAGAAGAGGGCTGCCATGATTTTAAAGTTTTTATTTATTAAAATCAGTAATTCCACTTTTGAATCTTCTTTCTTTTTTTAATGTCCTGTTTATTTTAGCTGAATGTGGAGCAAGTGTCAAAGGAAATGAAGGAACGTTGCTGTCTCCAAATTTCCCATCAAACTATGATAATAACCATGAGTGTATCTATAAAATTGAAACAGAAGCTGGCAAGGGGATCCATCTCAGAGCACAAAGCTTCCAGCTGTTTGAAGGAGATATTCTGAAGGTAAAAATAATTTTCTTTAATAAAACTCCATCTTTCCTTCTCAAGGAATAAATAGGATCTTGATCCAGGTATATCATAGATATAGACATATACCTATATTAACATATCTTTATATATACACATTTTTCCCAATTTGCTTATCCAACTGGTTTGAGATAGTGGTCTCTAGCATTATGTGTGTTGGACTTTAAAATATCTCAGTCTGTAATCCTGGATCTGAAATGCATTCGCTGTGTATCTTAGGCACATTTTTTTTAAGATTTTTAAGTCTTAGTTTTCTTATACATAGAAAACATGCAATGGTGCCTACCTTTTTTGTGATGTTTTGAAAATAATATACTATAGATACATATTAGTAGCCTTGTGCCTAGCGCACACTAGGAGTTGTATCAGTAAAAACTCACAGGATCCTCAGACCAACCCTTTCTGCAGTCCCTCTTGATTTGTAAATGTGGTCATGACAGAGCATCCTTCAGAGCTGGAAGGATCTGGATGTGACAGTGGAAACAAACCTGACCACTGTCCTGGGACCACCAAGCAGGGTGTGTGTAGAGAAGCCATGCCAGGAGGAGGCAGTCTCACACACAAGGCTGAGTTGTGTTCACAGAACTCTGGGGTATCCAAGGCATGGGGCCAGCCACAAGGGTCATTGCAGTAGGTGATTCTTAGCCTCAGAGCCTCAGGGAGCTTCTCTGGGGTGGGGGTGGGGAGGTTCAGACGTGCACACCACTCACATTCCAGATGGACTCAGGAAAATGGGCAGAGAAATAGATCCACGTCTTGCCTTGACCTGAAAATCTCAGCTCCAACTGCAAATGCCACCAAACTCCTTCTGAAATACTTTCCATATCTCCTGAAACTATGTCAGGAAACTGGGACCTCCCTGGGTCTAGGGCCTGAGTAGGCACTTGCACCCTGAGCCTCATGGAAAGAGACTGGTTTTGAGCAACAAAGACCGCACTGGCCACCATCCAGCCTGTCCACAACTGGTTCCAGGGGGACTGAGCACCTTGTCCACCATCGCAGCTGGTTTACAAGAAGCACCGGTCTCATTCCCTTTCTAAAGTCCTAGGGTGCCCACTCACATGTTCTTCTACACAGACACACACAATGTTCCATCTCAGGGCCAGTTAACTTGGCTTGCTTGAAGCTGTGAGCATTGAGAAGCTATGCAAAGAGCCTGCTACAGGAGGACTCTAGTGCCCCTCAAGGGTACTCTCTGTGTGCGTAGTGGATGAAGAGGATTGCTGGCAGTTTCCACCATGTGCACAGGTCAAGAGAAGCCTCCAGACTCAAGTGCTCCCTTCCTCCAAGTCCACCCTTGACTACGGTTCTAGGTCATAATTTAAAAGACAGATTTTATTTTAGCTGTTCTTTCATTGCAATGGTCTTTCGAAAAAGCTCATGTTGGCAGTATGAGTCACTGTAATTAAGAAGTGATTTTCAGGTATAAACTAGAGTATCCTCACTGATCTTGAAAAAGTTAAAGTCGAATCATACAAAACTATTTTCTTTGCTAACCTCCCACTCAAGATGTCAGCAAATTTGGGAAATACAGCAGTGGTCATAGGACTGGAAAACATCAGTTTTCACTTGAATCTCAAAGAAGGGTAATACCAGATAACGTTCAAACTACCATGCAACTGCACTCATTTCACATGCTAGCAAGGCTATGCTCAAAATCCTTCAAGCTAGTCTTCAAAGTATGTGAATCAAGGGCTTCCAGATGTACAAGCTGGATTCAGAAAAGGCAGAAGAAGCAGAGATCAAACTGCAGACATCCACTGGATCAAAGAAAAAGCAAGGGAATTCCAAAAAATATCTACTTCTGCTTCATTGACTACACTAAAGCCTTTGACTGTGTGGAGCACAACAAACTGTGAAAAGTTCTTAAAGAGATGGAAATATCAAACCACCTTACCTTACAGCGAATGGTGTCAGATTCCTGATCTCCAAAAAAGATTTAGCTTTAGGACCAGGGACCAGGCTTGATCATTCAAGAGCTTTTGTGTACCAGAGTTTTATTAAAGTATGTAAAAGAACAGAGAAAGCTTCTGACATAGACATCAGAAGGGGACAGAGAGTGCTCCCTCACTAGTCTAAGCAATGGAATTATATACTTTTTTAATTGGTTATTACAATAAATCAAAAGAATATCTCAAGGTTGTAAATATCCTACTAGACCTACTCCATAATTTACATTTAAATATGACAGAATTAGAATTAATAATATAAAGATCTTACCAGAGCCACTCCCATAATATACATTCTAAGATAACAGGATTAGTCTGAAGGTTTTCAAGGAGAAGCTGTCCTCAAGCAGGATACATTGTTGTTATGTAATGCTTAGTATAGAGTTTGAACTGAGTTGTTTGTTGTGTAATCATCAGTTCTCCACTTAAAGAAAGCACACACACACACACACATTTTATGTGACTAAGACTAAGAAATGGAAAGGGAAAAAAGGCATTTGTCCTTTCCTCCTCCTTGAGAATTTCAGACCCCTATCTCCTCCTCAGGGACCCCAGATTTCTTATCAACCTGACTAGGAATTGACTGTCTCACCTGTATCCTGAGAAACTTTTATGTAGGTCAAGAAGCAACATTTAGAACCAGACATGGAAAAACAGACTGCTTCAAAATTGAGGAAGGTGTATGACAAGGCTGTCACCCTGCTTATTTAACTTCTATGTAGAGTACATCATGCAGAATGATGGGCTGGATGAATCACAAGCTGAAATCAAGATTTCCAAGAGAAATATCAACAGCCTCAGATATGCAGATGATACCACTCTAATGACAGAAAGTGAAGAGGAACTGAAGAGCCACTTGCTGAAAGGGAAAGAGGAGAGTGAAAAAGCTGGCTTAAAACTCAACATTTAAAAAACAAAGATCATGGCATCCATTCCTATCACTTCATGGCAAATAGAAGGGAAAAAGTGGCAACAGTGACAGATATTATTTTCGTGGGCTCCAAAATCACTGCAGACATTGACTGCAGCCATAAAATTAAAAGATGCTTACTCCTTGGAAGGGGAACTATGACAAACCTAGACAGCATATTCAAAAGCAGAGACCTCACTTTGCCAACAAAGGTCCATATAGTCAAAGGTATGGTTTTTCCAGTAGTCATGTATGGATGTGAGAGTTGGACTATAAAGAAGGCTGAGCACCAAAGAATTGATGCTTTCTAATTGTGGTGCTGGAGAAGATTCTTGAGAGTCCCTTGGACAGCAAGGAGATCACACCACTCAGTCCTAAAGAAACCAATCCTGAATATTCATTTGAAGGATTGATGCTGAAGCTGAAGTTCCAGTACTTTGAAGTTTCAGTACCTTATGTGAAGGCCAACTCATTGGAAAAGACCCTGATATTGGAAAAGATTAAAGGCAAAGGAAGAAGTGGGTAGCAGAGGATGAGATTGTTAGATAGCATCACCAGCTCAATGGGCATGAATTTGAGCAAACTCCATGAGACAGTGAAGGACAGGGAGGCCTGACATGCTGAGGTACATTGGGTCACAAAGAGTTGGACATAACTTAGCAACTGAGCATAATGTAACATACAGCCTTTAAGGTACACTTTTAAGAACAATTAATAATACTTTGGTGTAGGTGACTGATTAGAGACACTGCATTAAATATACACTGATGAGTATTATTGGAATGGAAGAAAGCAGATCATGTGCATTTGTGATTGTGTTTAAACTTGTTGATTATAATAAAAAATCAGAACAAAATCTTGCTTGCTGCTGCTGCTAAGTCGCTTCAGTCATGTCTGACTCTGTGCGACCCCATAGACGGCAGCCCACTAGACTCCTCTGTCCCTGGGATTCTCCAGGCAAGAACACTGGAGTGGGTTGCCATTTCCTTCTCCAATGCATGAAAGTGAAAAGTGAAAGTGAAGTCGCTCAGTCATGTCGGACTCTTAACAACCCCATGGACTGCAGCCTACCAGGCTCCTCCAACCACGGGATTCTCCAGGCAAGAATACTGGACTGGGGTGCCATTGCCTTCTCTGAAAATCTTGCTTACCAAATTGAATCCCAGAAAAACTGTCAGTTGTCTGAAGTACCGAGATATTTTGCAAGCATATATTTTATTGACCATGCTAATAAAGATCAAAGTATTAAAAAGTTTCATGTGGGATTATCTTAATTTTAATTAATTTTATTGGCATATAGTTGTGTTAGTTTCTACTGTCCAGCAGTGTGAATCAGTTATATGCATACATATATCCATTATTGATACTATACTTAAAATAGATAAGTAATGAGAACCTCCTGTATAACTTAGGTAATGCTATGCTCTTTGGTAACCTAAATGGGAAGGAAATCCAAAAAAGGGGATATAGGTATAGAGATTATCTTAATTTTTGATCTTAAATGCTGTTTACATTGCCCCCATATAAATAGTATGATTTATACCATACAAAGGCCACATTTCCTATGTATACACCCTCCCACACATATAAACATGATGTTTCCTTGTTTTGAATGGAAGAATCATGAAAGAGAGGTATATTAATAGTTCTAAGGAGAATGCCATGGTAAAATACGTAGTGGAGAGAGAGGTTAGTTTTGGAAAGAGCTCTGCGGGGTAGCGCCTACAGGCCTAGGGCTGGTCTCGGCATTGTCATTCCAGGATCCCTTGCGATGTTTTCTAACCTGTACTCATCTGCTCCCTTGGCTGTTCCACACAGAGCATATGGCGCTGATTAGGTGCCAAGCTCTGAGGAGATTTTGTAGTGCAACTAGTTACAGTCCTGCACTAATGTGAGACCCAAGGAGCCTTTTCCTAATGACCGAAAGGGACACTTTGATTCTAGCTGCTTGTAGATGAGGAAATACACTACGAGGTGTTATCTTGAGCTAAAATTGCTCGTCACTAATTTCATTGGAATTAAAAGTCAATGCCTTTGCCTTCCAACACTATCTGGGTTGTTGCTTGTGATACATGTGAAGCATGAATCCAGATTTTCAACTTGAGAGAACTGACAACATAATATCCACACTCGTCAGTTACTTCTTCATTCAGAGATTTTCACTGTCAAGCCCAGTGCTAATTGCTGGTGATGTAGACAGATAAGACAGAATTACTCTTCTGCAGAAGCTTGTAGTTCAGCATGGCAGTGGGTCAGTTTTTGTGGTTGTAGATGAGAGGGTCCTGGGCACTATTTGCTGTCTATGTGAGCTATTAAATCTCAGAGAAGCACTCAGACAAGCCAGGATCAGTGGAGGCGAGCAGCAAATGGTGCTTCAGAGCTTTGAGGACTAAACCTAGGCATGTGTTTATCTGCTTTAATGCTGCCTCCTCTCTACAGATTCTTGTGAATCACAGAGAATTACATGGCATGTGAGGTAACATAAGACCTTGCTGGAGAGGCCTGGACACTTTATTTTTCAGCCAGAATGCTCTGGATTTAAAAGTCTTTGTAATCTGGGTGTCAGAAATTAAAGCATGTACATTAAGCCAAACAATGATTTGTCCAGTACTAGCTTGACGCTAGTAAAGGGTATTTGATTCTCCTAACTCGAGCATGAGTGTATTGAATTAAAATGCAATCCAATCGTGAACCATAAAATTAGTTATTCCAAATGTGTCCTCTCCATTTAGGAGTGTGTGAGCCTGTCTGTCAGTCTGTCAAGCATCATTCGTGGTTTCCATGCACAGCAGAAGAGTGATGGGAGAGGAAAAGGAAGAGTTAATCTCTGTGAGGGAACTAGACCGCTCTGGGGGGCTACCAAGCACTGTGATGCTTTAATTAGTTAGGATTTTTTCATCGAGAAAAGCTGGATGTTCTCCAGTATGATGTGATACATTTGCATTCTTTCTTCTAAAAAGCCCTCATCCATACATGGTCCCTCGCTATGAACACTCACAATGTTCCAAGGCAAGTGGCCGAGCCTCTCCCACTAAGGGTTCCAGTGTTGACCACTTACTGATGGTGTGAGGGCTCAGTGCTGAATTCCACTAGAACGTGAACACGTTTTTTCCGGCATTAGGAAGGTTCTATCCACGCCCTAAGATTGTTTGACACAGTCCCTGCTGGGGCAATGTGGCTGGCACCCCTGTACTCCTAGTGTGGACCTGAGAAGGCACCACTTCATCTCCCTTGGGGCTTCCCTGGTGGCTTATGTGGTAAAGAACCCTCCTGCAGTGCAGGAGACCCAGGCTCAATCTGTGAGTCAGTAGGATCCCCTGGAGGAGGAAATGGCTCCCCACTCCAGTATTCTTGCCTGGAGAATCCCATGGACCGAGGAGCCTAGTGGTGTACAGGTCATGGAATCGCAAAGAGTCAGATACAACTGAATGACTTACACTTTCGCACTTTCCTTTCCCTCACCCATGATGTCTACTCAAAACCGAGCCCAGTCCTCTTGCCTTCCAGACACCCAGAGTGTCCACTCAGGCTGTACAACCTCCTAGAAAGACAAGAGTCAATCTCGAAGTGCTTCAGAGCAAGACCAGACACCAATTCCTCTGTTAGGGCAAATTCAAAGCTGAAGTCACCGCAGGCACAGGGATGAGAAAGTGGGACAAAGCTTTGGCACCACACCCTGTGACACGTTCCGATGGGAGAGGTGATGTCCACAGTGAACCGCAACATGTGCTTTCAAACTCTGCACACGGATCGGGAGGGAGGGAATGTGGTAGCCTCTGGAACCGGGAAATGCAGACGCCTAGTGATTCCATTTTACATGAACAGAGAGAACCCAGCATGATGCAGATAAATGACCTAGGCACAAGTGGAATCTTTTGTTTTTAATGTAAAGGTAAAAGTTAGAGAAAAAAGGATGGTCTGGCCGTGTCTACTCGGCTTTCTATAAACTGTGTAGCTTTCTAAAGAATTGTATAAAATCGTGTGTTTGAAAGTTCGGATCTCTTGTTAAAATTGCTGGCATATGAACAGAGCTCAGTGACCAGGGTGCTCGTGCTGTGGTTCTCCTCAGGTCTATGATGGAAAGGACAGCTTGTCGCGGCCCCTGGGCGCCTTCACTAGGAACGAGCTGGTGGGGCTCGTCCTGAACAGCACCTCCAACCACCTGTGGCTGGAGTTCAACTCCAATGGATCCGACACGGACCAGGGCTTTCAGCTCACCTACACCAGTAAGTGCCGAGCAGGTTAACCCTTTCACGTTACTTTTATTTTCTTGGGATACAGCTGTTACTTCACTAATATGATACCTTTTAAATATCAATTTTTTTTTCCTGGGCCCCCTCTTGTGTTTTTGGATCGCTGTTTAATTCTGTGAATTGTTGAACAG
Organism: Bison bison bison; assembly: GCF_000754665.1. Taxonomy (NCBI): domain Eukaryota; kingdom Metazoa; phylum Chordata; class Mammalia; order Artiodactyla; family Bovidae; genus Bison; species Bison bison. The sequence continues at coordinate 1,092,131 of NW_011494612.1, read as the reverse complement.
GCAGTAAATTTAGACACATTACCAGAAGCAGGAGTTTGAAGCATATTTATTTAGGCATATTCATACTCTCTTAATGTGGCTGTACGTGAAAAGAAAATGTCATGACATTGAAGAGATATTAGGGTCAAAGTGATTGTGATTTAATGCACCTGACAAAAATTCATAGACATATGTATGAAAGATTTTGAATGGATGATACAATTGATAGTAACTGTCTTTGAATGCCTACGACACATTGATACTTTTCTGTTATATCTATTACATTCCATACATTCTGTAAGATAGATTACATGTGTGCAAAATATAATAAATAATTTATACATATAAATACACAGGTACACACATATGGTTGTGTGTATCTCAACTCTGTTGTAAGCACTTTCTTCTCACAACTAATTTCCTATGAGAAAACTAAACACAAGTAATTGCAGCATGTGTCCAAGTTATCAGGTAATGAGCCAGTAGAACCAGGATTGGATCTGGAGCTCACAGTTGTTTGTTTGTTTGTTTTAACTTTTTTTAAAAAAAAGTATAAAGCAATTAGCAATGCTGTGATTGTTTCAGGTGAACAGCAAAAAGATTCACCCATGTGTGTGTGTGTGTGTCCATTCTCCCCAACACTCCCCTCCCATCCAGGCTGCCACATAGCATTGAGCAGAGTTCCCCGTGCTATACAGTAGGTCCCTGTTGGTTATCCATTTTAAACATAGCACTGTGTACGTGTCCATCCAAAACTCCCTAACTATCCCTTCCCTCCAGCCCTCACCCCTGGCAACCATAAGATTGTTCTCTAAGTCTATGTAGCTCACAGTTTTAAGCAGTGTTCTTGTGTCCCCTATTAATATAATTAATATAAGTTAGTATGGAAATGCCTTTTTTTTTAAAGAAAAATAAAGTTTAAAAAGTAGCTATTTGGTATGGGTAACTAATTAAAATTGAGTAATAAATTAACTAAAATGCTTAAAATCCACAAGACAGCCCAATTCTTCACTGATTTGATGATTAAAAATCTTTGTGATGCCAAATACTATGACATAGGAAATTAAAATTTTTGGATTTTGAGCATGAAAGTATGTTAATGATTATCAAGACTGATTCCTTTATTTGACAGATAAGCAAATGAAGGCCTGAAAAAGATAATAACTATCCCAGACACAAAGCTAACCCAGAGGCCTTAAAGGAAGATTAATTGCCTCAAATCCCCCTTGGTAGGTGAAATTGCATTTGAAGAATTACAAGCCTTTTGGGAAAAACAGAATTACAGTCTCACGGACATGATGAGAAAACAAATGTTTCACTTTCATAAAAATAACCATTTAAAAGACTCCATGAAGTGAAACCATATTAGTTATATTGTATGCAAATAAATTGCTAGCAATTATATTACCAAATAAATGTATGATTATAATTTTTGTTTACTAGAATTCTTCTTTTCAGAATTTCACACTCAAAAAAGTTTCACAGAGTTCTTATCAAGCCAGTTTGCTCTGCTTGCAGATAAAATGTAAACCAGCCTGATCTCTTTTTATTCCTGCTGCGGGTTTTTCATCAAACGCTCATCAAATGTAACTTATTGCTTGTATGCGTCAATACTCGCTTCCCAGCTCTTACACTGGTCTTACAGTTTAGAGGAACATGGGTACTTGAGAAGGAGGATAGTGTGAATACTCTCCAGGTAACTTTCTGAGTTTACTGGAGTCAGGGCAAGCCCCAGGACACCTGGATTTCCTCCACCTCTTGTATTGTGTTAGCTTCTCTGACAAATCGTGCTTCTTACAATGCCTTGTCACCGAAGAGCTGAAAACCTCGGTCCTCTCTCTTCTGTGCATCTTCACTACTGAATTCTTGGTGCCACCCTGGTGTGGAGGTTACTAAGCCTCATAGAAATATATCATGTTTGCTGTGTTATACCACATTATTTCTCAACCCTAGTTACCCCATTCTATTTTCCCTCTAACAATTTCAAAGGAGAGAATTTCTTAAAAAAAAAAAAAAAAAAAAACTTGCATAGCTGATTAACAATGCTGTGATAGTTTCAGGTAAAGAGAGAAGGGACTCAGGCACACATATACATATGTCCATTCTCTGTCAAACTCCCCTCCCATCCAGGCTGTCACATAGCATTGAGCAGAGTTCTCTGTGCTATCCAGTAGGTCCTTGTTGCTTATTCATTTTAAACATTGTAGTCTGTACATGTCCATCCCAATCTCCCTAACCATCCCTTCCCCTTATCCTTCCCCCCTGCAACCATAAGTTTGTTCTCTCAGTCTGTGAGTCTCTTTTTGTTTTGTAAGTTCGTTTGTATCACTTCTTTTTAGATGTGACATATGAGGAATGACATGGCATTTCTGCTTTTCTGACTTACTTCGCCCAGTATGACAATCTCCAGGTCCATTCACGGCGCTGCAAATGGCATCATTTTATTCTTTTTAATGGCTGAGTAAAATTCCATTGAATGTTGTGGTATATATGTACCACGTCTTCGTTATCCGTTTTTCTGTTGATGAACATTTAGGCTGCCTCCATGCCTCAGCTATCGTGAACAGTGCTAGAGTGAACACTGGGGTGCATGTACGAGAACAGTGATTTTAAATTCATGAGCATTCATTTCATATAGTCTCATGCTCATGCAAAAGACATCAGGAAGCAAATTCACACCTGCTGGAGTTTATAGTCATGTTATTTTTTTTTTAATTTATTTATTTTTAATTTTTTCTGGACATTCTTTTTTTTAATTATTTTATTTTTAACTTTACAATATTGTATTGGTTTTGCCATATATCAACATGAATCCGCCACAGGTATGCACGTGTTCCCCATCCTGAACCCTCCTCCCTCCTCCCTCCTCATACCATCACTCTGGGTCACTTTATTTCTTTATCACTGAGATGGGGGCTACTGAACTGTTTCCAGAATCCTGACTTCCCCTTTATTTTCCAAGTGGCACTGAAGAAAGCCCATATACCCTAAAAGCCTGTGACTGGAGTGACGTTAGAGGCTGTAGGCTTCATCTGTGTGTCATGCTCACATTCCCTTGTCAAGAAGAGTGGCGTCAATGTGTTCTTCTCAGTCCCTCCAGCCAGCACGTGATGTTTGTCCCTGGTTCTCCATGTCACTGTCCAGTCTGTTAGAACTTTTGCTTGTCCTCCCATTTCTGAGTAACTTTGAGAAAATTTGAAGCCATGGATCTATTCATGGGCACTTTCCAATTATGTGAACTTTATTTTTTTTTAACACAGCAGCACAAACTTTCTAAAAGAGTAAGAAAGAAATACTGGTGACAGCATGAATTTAGCTCTTAGTTGAATCACCTCGATGGGAGTAGCTCTCCTTCCTGCCTGTCTTCCCTCTTTGCCCTCACCTTCAATAACAGAGATGCTCCCTGGGTACAAGTCTTGTTCCCAAGATTTTCCTGGAGCTAGAACGCACTGCCAGATAGAAAAAAAGATATTTATAATATAGAATGGATGGTGCTGATGGTTATAATCAAAATATTATTAATTTCTCTTTAAATTCTTAGGTTTAAATACTCAGTAATTAAGATAAGTCCTGGGTGTTCATTGGAAGGACTGATGATGAAGTTGAAACTCCAGTACTTTGGCCACTTCATGCGAAGAGTTGACTCATTGGAAAAGACCCTGATGCTGGGAGGGATTGGGGGCAGGAGGAGAAGGGGACAACAGAGGATAAGATGGCTGGATGGCATCACTGACTCAATGGACGTGAGTCTGAATGAACTCTGGGAGTTGGTGAATGACAGGGAGGCCTTGCGTGCTGCAATTCATGGGGTTGCAAAAAGTTGGACATGACTGAGCGACTGAACTGAACTGAATTAAGAAATTCCAAGCTCGTTCAATATGATTGAATACCCTTATCAACTCTTCATCTCTAAAAGGTGGTTTGGAAATAATTTTGTTGTTATTGTTCAGTCGCTAAGTCTTTCCAGTTCTTTGCAACCCAATGGACCACAGCAAACCAAGCTTCCCTGTCCTTCACTATCTCCTTGAGTTTGCTCAAACTCATGTCTATGAATTCAGTGATGTCATTCAACCGTCTCATCCTCTGTTTCCCCTCCTCCTCCTGCCCTCAGTCTTTTCAACATCAGGATCTTTTCCAATGAGTTGGCTCTTTATATCAGGTGGCCAAAGTGTTGGAGCTTCAGCTTTAGCATCAGTGCTTCCCATGAATATTCAGGGTTGATTTCCTTTAAGGTTGACTGGTTTGATCTCCTTGCTGTAAGGGACTCTCAAGAGTCTTATCCAGTACCACAGTTCAAAAGTATCAATTCTTTGATGCTCAGGTTTCTTTATGGTCCAACTCAAATCTGTATATGACTACTGGAAAAACCATAACATTGATTATATGGACTTTTGTTGGCAAAGTGATGTCTTTGCTTTTTAATAAGGTATCTAGGTTTCTCATAACTTTTCTTCCAAGGAGTAAGTGTCTTTTAATCTGTGGCTGCAGTTGCCATCCACAGTGATTTTGGAGTCCAGGAGAATAAATGGTCGAAAACCGTTTTGAGCCAATTATTAAAGCTTAAGACTATTGGAGGACACTTTCAACTATTTTCAAAAGACTTTTATAATTGCCTCTTGCTAGTTAATTGCATTACTTAAGGAAACATTCATATTTAAATGTTTCAAATCCATAATTAATCTACACACAAGTGGATTAGAAAATGTCAACAGAGAGTAAATATATAGCTTAATAAACATCTTGAAGGTTTTCAAATGAGTACAAATCATATTTGTGTATCCTTTAATATTTAGAGCATACTCCCGAGTACCTTGTAATTTTACCATCTTGGCAATTCCAGGTCTTGATAAATAGCCCCTTTAACTCTCCCTCATAAGTTAGAAACTTTTAATTTTCCAAATATGTAAGTGCTTTGCTGAAACATCCACATACAGGTTGATGCAGCCTGGATCCAATCCAGGTCTTCCCAACAAAGGTCAGCACTGTCAATGGCCTTGTTTTAAAATACTTTAGATGATCTCACAGATGAGTTCCACATTAATTGACTGATATTTATATATGTAAAGGCACTGGCAAGGGAGGAAAGCCAGGCATCTTTGGGACAAGTAGGAATAAGTATATTAGTACCCACTTAATGAGCAAGTACTGATTTCTGAATAGGAAGTTAGAGCAGCATATAGCTGGGAGAGCAATAGCTGGTAAAAAACAAAACAAAACAAAAAACACACTGTGATTTCTTACAGATTTGTCCATTTTCATAATAGATGATAGTCTTCTAATGCTGCAATTATGTCAAATAGAGGCATAAACCATAAGCTTGTCCAGATCAAGAAGTGTGGGTGTTTGTTTTTTGATTCCCCTCTGTACCTCACACAGGTGTCTGATCTGCAGAGTAAAAAGCTTAGACTGGATCTCCATTATTCACACTGTATTCTGCAGAGCACCAAAATTCTGCAGAGCTTTCTCAGGGCAATAAGAGCTTCTCCTTATTTAACATAAGCATTTTGTTTTATTCCAGTGATTATAACATTCTTCAAATGTCAGGAAAAGTCATATTACAATGGGTTGCTATGTCTTCTAAATATTTCAGCAAATATTTTTTAAAGGAAAAAAGATTTAGAAATTTTAAAAAATCCTTGTTGAATTCAGAATTCTTTAAAAAATATATTAACCCCTTTCAATTTCTGAAAGGATGTTCCCAAAATAGTCACTCCTCAGAAACAGTTCCCACATGATTCTCTGTCTATATACTATTTACTGACTTAAATAAGGGGGAGTAAACAAAACTCAGTCACAATTCAACAAAAATTCTTGGTCTCTGGGGGTGTCATGAAAGAACTGTGTTTTAGACCAGTTACTCTGGGTCAATTTGGTAGGTCTGTTTGCCAATTAATCAGAGACTGTCTATGCATTCCTTGTGTACTGAATGTCTAGACTGTACTGAGACAGAGAAAACAAAAGCCATGGTTCCTGTCCAAAGATAAATAGCTTAGTATAGTCAGGTGTCACACTTGTTGAAACCTGGTCAGTAGAAATGTGACCACATCCTCATATTCTCAAATACAGGATGGACCCACAGGAGGTGCTGCAGGAGTCTGTTCTTGGCCCTGATTCCCATCAAACCATATGTCAAAGTCTTTTGATTTTGACCCTTAATATATTTGACCCTCACTACATTTCATCTTTACGTGAGTTTGTTCTTCTCTCCAAGAAAACCATAGTTCCTTCATGATAATATGTGATTCTAATATCCCAAGATTTAGAAATACATGTGAGATATATATGTATATATATATATATATATCAGTTCAGTTCAGTTGCTCAGTCGTGTCCTACTCTTTGCAACCACATGGACTGCAGAATGTCAGACTTCCGTATCCTTCACCAACTCCCAGAGCTTGCTCAAACTCATGTCCATGGAGTCAGTGATACTGTCCACACATTTCATCCTCTGTCATCCTCTTCTCCTCCTGCTTTCAATCTTTCCCAGTATCAGGATCTTTTTCAATAAGTCTGTTCTTTGCATCAAGTGGCCAAAGTATTGGAGATCCAGCTTCAGCATCAGTCTTTCCAATGAATCTTCAGGACTGATTTCCTTTAGGATTGACTAGTCTGATCTCTTTGTAGTCCAAGGGGCTCTCAACAGTTTTTCCAACACAACAGTTCAAAAGCATCAATTCTTTGGCACTCAGCTTTCTTTATAGTCCAACTCTCACATCCATACATGACTACTGAGAAAAACCATAGCTTTGACTAGACAGACCTTTTTTTGGCAAAGTAATGTCTTTAATATGCTGTCTAGGTTGGTCATAGTTTTTCTTCCAAGTAGCAAGCATCTTTTGATTTCACGGCTACAGTCACCATCTGCAGTGATTTTGGAGCCCCCCAAAATAAAATCTCTTACTGTTCCCATCTTTTTGCCATGAAGTGATGGGACCAGATGCCATAATCTTAGTTTCCTGAATGTTGAGTTTTAACCCAACTTTTTCACTCTCCTCTTTCACTTTCATCAAGAGGCTCTTTAGTTCTTCACTTCCTACCATAAGGGTGGTGTTATCTATGTATCTGAGGCTATTGATATTTCTCCCAGTGAACTTAATTCCAGCTTGTGCCTCATCCAGTCTGGCATTTTGCATGACGTACTCTGCATATAAGTTAAACAAGTAGGATGACAATATATAGCCTTGGCATATTCCTTTCCCGATTTGGAACCAGTCTGTTGTTCCATGTTCAGTTCTAACTGTTGCTACTTGACCTGCATACAGACTTCTCAGGAGGCAGGTCAGGTGGTCCAGTATTCCCATCTCTTTAAGAATTTTCCACATTTTGTTGTGATCCTCACAGTCAAAATCTTTGGTGTAGTTGATAAAGCAGAAGTAGATGTTTTTCTGGAACTCTCCTACTTTTTTGAAGATCCAGGGGATGTTGGCAATTTGATCTCTGGTTCCTCTGGCTTTTCTAAATCTAGCTTGAACATTTGAAAGTTCACGGGTCACGTACTGTTTAAGCCTAGCTTGGAGAATTTTGAGCATTACTTTGCTAGCGTGTGAGATGAGTGCAATTGTGCAATAGTTTGAACGTTCTTTGGCATTGCTTTTCTTTGGGATTGGAATGAAAACTGACCTTTTCCAGTCCTGTGGCCACTGCTGAGTTTTCCAAATTTGCTGGCCTATTGAGTGCAGCACCTTAACAGCATCATCTTTTAGGATATGAAATAGTGTAACTGGAATTCCATTATTTATTTCACAAATAAATATATATTCCATTTATATTTATTTGTGGTTATGGGCTTCCCTGGTGGCTCAGAGGTTAAAGCGTCTGCCTGCAATGCGGGAGACCCGGGTTCAATCCCTGGGTTAGGGAGATCCCCTGGAGAAGGAGATGGCAGCCCACTCCGGTATTCTTGTCTGGAGAATCCCATGGATGGAGGAGCCTGGTAGGCTACAGTCCATGGGGTCACAAAGAGTTGGACATGACTGAGCGACTTCACTCACTCACTCGCTTATGGCAAATATACCCTGGAGAAGGGAATGACAACCAACTCCAGTATTCTTGCTGGGAAATCCCATGGACAGAGAAGCCTGGTGAGCTGCAGTCCATGGCATTGCAAAGAGGCAAACTCATCTGAGCGCCTGAACCACCAGCACCATGGCAGATATAATTTTCCAGAGCAAGGAGACAGATCTTTGAAAGCTGCATTAATCCTAGAAGGCTACAGAAGTTTCTTTCCCTCCTGCTAGATACCCTTTGCCTCATTCCTTAAGATCATTCTTAAATGCTATTTTTCGTGTAAAGGTTGCTCTGCTGTTGAGAATCATCTGCCCTCCTGCATCCCCCAGGCCCTGTACATTTTTTCTCTACATCTTTTGTTTTTACCAATAGAAGGTGAGGTTTTTAAGAGGCGCGATCTTAACTTCATCTTCTGTTATCACCTCCAGAAGCACTTAGCAAATGATAATTGTGTTGACCTAGATTTGCATGAAAGGACACAGATTACAGATGTGGAGAGCTGAATGTTATCTTTGAGCTCGTGAGATAATGAATACAAATGTCTGAACAGAATGGAAGATGAATGATGAGGAGAATAAAGAAAACAAAATGAGCTGCAGGAACCTGGTTATGGACGCCTTTGAAAGCTAGTCAGTGGTGTTGGTCAACATGATGGCTAAGCCATTATTAATAGTACGGGAGGAACAAAATTAATAGAAGTCTAGGATGACCCAGAGGGATGGTACGGGGAGGGAGGAGGGAGGGGGGTTCAGAATGGGGAACATGAGTATACCTGTGGCAGATTCATGTTGATGTATGACAAAACCAATACAATATTGTAAAGTAATTAACCTCCAATTAAAATAAATAAATTTATATTAAAAAAAGAAAATTAAAAAAAAAGAAGTCTAGGATTGAAAGAAGAGGATGATGACAACCCAAGTGCTCTGTCTATGCTGTTGCTAACCGTGGGTGCTCTGAGAGTAAAGGAGGAAAAACTACATACTGACTTTTACAATAACACATAACGGGACAGAGCAGAAATATGCACTCATTTTTACTTGTAAATGAAGTAGTCAGATTGCATACTGTATATACCTTTTAAAAGAAAAAGAAGCAAAAGAAGGGATGCCTTGAGAGGGTGGTGTGGAATAGTCAGTAGTCACAGAAGGAAAGATTAATGGGCCTTGAAAATGGAAGTTCTTTAGTGACCCCACCCCTTCCCCACTGAGATGTGTCTGGCTCAGAAGCCTAAGCAAGTAGATTCTAGGGTCTTACCCCCTGGGAAAACAGTGCTGGAGATGGAGTGACTAGGCTGCCCTCCCTTCAGGTGATCGACTTCATTTAATGAATGACCCTTGCTCTCACACCATGATTATCAGTCAAAATACTCAACAGGATGAGGGTGTCAGTGTCTACTCTGACTGTCCCAGTAGAAAGATAGCAACTTGTGTTGACGGAGGAATTTCAGTATATGGACTGACTCCATTCATTGTTTTATTTATTTTTATTTTATGTTGATTGATTAAGCTTTACGTCTTTACTTACTACTACTACTATTAAGTCACTTCAGTTGTGTCTGACTTTGTGCGACCCTATAGATGGCAGCCCAGAAGGCTCCCCCGTCCCTGGGATTCTCCAGGCAAGAACACTGGAGTGGGCTGCCATTTCCTTCTCCAATGCATGAAAGTGAAAAGTGAAAGTGAAGTCACTCAGTCGTGTCCGACTCTTATCGACCCCATGGACTGCAGCCTACCAGGCTCCTCCATCCATGGGATTTTCCAGGCAAGAGTACTGGAGTCAGGTGCCATTGCCTTCTCCGACATCTTTACTTACTTATTTGTAATTGGAGAATGATTACTTTATAGTGTTGTGTTAGTTTCTGTGGTACAGTGAAGTCAGCCAGCTGTATGTATATATCCACATATAATGAGTGAGTGAAAGTCGCTCAGTTACGTCCTACTCTTTGTGACTTCATTGACTATATAGTCCATGAAATTCTCCAGGCCACAGTACTGGAGTGGGTAGCCATTCCCTTCTCCAGGGGATCTTCCTAACCCAGGGATAGAACCCAGGTCTCTCACATTGCAGGTGGATTCTTTACCAGCTGAGCCACCAGGGAAGCCCATATCTATCATAGTACACATATACCCCTTCCTCTTGGATGTCCCTTCTACCCCCACCTCCCACCCCTCTGGGTCATCACAGAGCACCGACCTGAGCGACCTGTGCTATGCAGCAGTTTCCCACTGGCCACCTGTTTTACCCATGGTAGTGTATATATGTCAATTCTACCTACTCAATTTGTCCCACCCTCCCCATCCCCACTGTGTCTGCATGTCCATTCTCTATGTCCTTGTCATCTATTGTTTTCAATGAGGAAATAGGCATTCTACTGTTGTGTGTAAGTCTCAAGAGCCCCCAGTGAGATTAATCTATTTAGGGTAGAGAGCGAGGTGTCTGATCTGACAAAGCCATCCATCCTTTAAGAGGCAACCTGTTAGCTTCCCTGGGGGACTCACCCCACTGGCTGTGGCAAGCCTCACGTCTTTGTTTCTGACATTTACAATATAGACTGTGGAGTGGGCAACCCATGGTCAGGGACATCTGTAAAACACTGGAGACAAAGGAACTTGAGGGAATAGACAAGGAAGAACATTTCAAAGAAACTCTGAGAGGCTGAAGGTGAACCGGGAACCTGCAGGGCAGCGCTGCTCTGGTCCACAAGGCCCCTTTGGACTCTGTATTTATTAAAAAGAAAGGGGTAGGGAGTGCTTGTTCCAGGAAGTCAGGGCCTTGGGGGCACAGCTGCACTGGGCAGCATTGAGAACTAGCAGACCTCACAGCCCAGAACCCAGAGAGCCTCCAGCCCCAAGACCACGTAGTTTGCAGATGACTGTGTTCAGTTTGGGAATAAGAAACTGGATCTGTCCTGTCCTGCCCCGCAACCAGTTCTCTCTCATGGCTGAGTAATTTCCATGCTTTGGCTTCCTGAAATTGTTCAGCCTGCCCCCAACCCTGAATTATCTGTTTGAGATGAGAATCCAAGAGAGAAACCCCAGAGTCCTCCTACAACTGGAATCTGGAAGAAAAGGATGTGTTCATTGCACAGAACGTCCCCTCCGTCCCCTCCACTCCAGCCTCTGGGGCCATCGTCCCTCATTCACCCTGTTGGCCGAAGTTGGTAAGAGGCGGAGGTGCATGACTCTCAGTCTAACAACCCACAGCATAGTCTGTGGAAGTGAAAATCAGAGCCAGAGCCTCAGGTTATGCAGCTGTCATCTGGATTTTGCTAACATGCTGATATAATTAAAATGACGCCAACACTAAATACACTATTATAAATGAGAGCACAACTCTGAATGTGAATATATCCTCAAGGCCAATAATGAAATACTAAGCATCGTCACCTTTGTACTTCAAAACAAGTCACAAATTTTGCAGCCATGACGTGTACACAGACACAGTGAGCAATCAATTATTGGGAACAGAGCAGAAGGTAAAGAATAGGATAAATCAGAGGCTGAAATTTGAAGACCTTCAGACCATGGATTGATAACAGGAGCTAATTCCCCAGGGTTGGGTGGCATCCTAAGTGGGGGTATGTAATTTACAGGTGTCCCTCATCCTGCCCATCTCCACCTAGTTACTTCAGGAGTCACTGTATTTATTTGGGGTTTTTCCAGCTTAACTGAGATGTCATTGGCACATAATAAGTTTAAGGTGAACAATGTGATGATCTGATACATGTATACATTGTGAAGTGATTGCAATAAGATTCTGTTAATGCTACCCTGGCTTCACATAATTGTTTCTTTGTGTGTTTGGTGAGATCTGCCTATTTCTGATTGAGATTCCTCTAGTAGCTCTAAGTCCCTGACCATGAAGGATATTTAGGTAGACAATGATGCACTCATGTCATAACTTTTTTTTTTTATAACTAGATTTTTGAAATTCTGTACAAGCTAATTTGCCATTGTAAAAGCAAGTTCAATCCAAGTTTGTGTATAACAAAGACATTCACAAATTTCTCAAACATCTTGGTTGTAATATTTGTAAGCATTGCTGTTTTTCTAATGCAACCTATCGTGTTATTCTAAGAATAGTATTTATCACATCTTCAGTCTTTATGTTCTAGAAAATCATGCCAAAATAGTGTTTGGTTCAATGGGTAGTTTTAAAACTTATTTATAACTGTGCTGCAAATCAGGGGAAAGTATGGTATGGGGTTAGGAAATAACTAACTAGCAAAAATAAGTCCACACAACAGCTTTTTACTTCTTTTCCATGAAGATTAAGATTGTGGCAAACCTATCTTGCTGGTTTGGTGTCTGCTCATGTGATACTTGGAGAAGGCAATGGCACCCCATCCAGTACTCTTGCCTGGAAAATCCCATGGACAGAGGTAGGCTGCAGTCCATGGGGTCACTAAGAGTTGGACATGACTGAGTGACTTTACTTTCCTTGTTCCCTTTCATGCATTGGAGAAGGAAATGGCAACCCACTCCAGTGTTCTTACCTGGAGACTCCCAGGGACGGGAGAGCCTGGTGGGCTGCCGTCCATGGGGTGACACAGAGTCAGACACGACTGAGAGACTTAGCAGCAGCAACGGCAGCAGCATGTGATACTAGAGTGCTGATGTATAATTTGTAAGTGAAGATTCATGGAGCTAGAAATTGCTCTAAAACTCAGCAGATAAAACTGCTGGGAAGTGTGACTAGTATTACTTGTTTTTCCAGTTATCTAGAGGATAATTTTATAAAGGTTTTATAAAATAATAAGCAGTTGTTTTGTGAATTTAGTCTATTCCCAGAAAAAACCGAGTTATGTACCCTTAACTTTGTTATCCCTAGGTTAGATTTACTTTAGTTTGGGGGTTATTATTAAAACATTTATCCCATGAAGTCTTATCAAGTACAGCAAAGCAACTCTTGCTTGTGAAGAAAAAAAAAAAGATAATTTTAATAGGCTTCAAACTGATATTTTTAAAAGATCTATATGTTGAGTAAAAATTAAACTGTATACTAAGACTTTATTGTGCTGTGAAAAGGATGGTATTATAAACAGAGAAAACTGTTCATAGCATGACATGCAAATGATCATATGTTTATGTGATTGCATTTTCGGAAACCTCGCCTATCAAAATATCAAGGCTTCTCCACACATTTTTAATAAACTTACACCTTCCTGTAAGAATTCTGAAAATCACATTTTTACTCTGCTTTTACAAGGAAAGCTTATGGAATCACATTGTACATAATGCACTTTGCAAAATAAAATGTCTTTCAATGAAAAATCTCAACAGAAAAAGGAGTCCAACAGAGAGAGATGCAGATGGTTAGTCCCTGCAAAGAACTGCGTATTTATTGTAAAATAAAATGAACATTTTATGAAGAAGAAAAGCATCTCGGGGAATGCACATTAAAAAAAAAAAACAAACAGTTCCCAGCTCCCAACCCAAGCATACAATTCATGATTTCCTTAGAAAGTTTTGTTTTTATGGATACATTTTTAGATAAACATCAAAAGTGTAAGTGTTAGTTGCTCAGTCATATCCGACTCTTTGAGGCCCGATGTACTGTAGCCTGCCAGACTCCTCTGTCCATCGGATTTCCCAGGCAAGAATACTGGAGTGGGTTGCCAGACCTTCCTCCAGGTGAACTTCCTGACCCAGGGAAGTAGCATGGAACCTACATCTCCTGCTGCATATCCTACAAGCAGATTCATTACCATCTGAGCCACAAGGGAACAGAAGCCCCCAAAATGTGTAATTCTTATAAAATTTCATTAAGAAAATATTTGAGGCCAAACCTGATAGCATTTCTAAGAAGTACAGCTTGGGCTTGAGACTTTGCTTTACCCAGAGACCGAAACCCTCCTACCTTTGGCTGCCTCATGGTGAGGCTCCCCTAAATACCAGACATGAATCTGTGTCTGTTTTCACAGGGAGGAAAAGGCAAAGTGTTATTTTGACAATCTTAATAGAGGAAAGTGATATGGGTGTTGCTTAATCAATTTATTCAGTGTCAAGAGGAAATTCGAGATAGACATGAGTATGCGAGCGAGGTTTCTTGTCTTCTAACTGGATATTTTATCATCGTGCTCCCTTCTTAGTATGTTGTTGCTGTTCAGTCACTCAGTCATGTCCAACTCTTTCAGTTCAGTTCAGTCACTCAGTCGTGTCCGACTCTTTGCGACCCCATGAATTGCAGCACGCCAGGCCTCCCTGTCCATCACCAACTCCCAGAGTTCACTCAAACTCATGTCCATCGAGTCGGTGGTGCCATCCAGCCATCTCATCCTCTGTTGTCCCCTTCTCCTCCTTCCCCCAATCCCTCCCAGCATCAGAGTCTTCTCCATCACCTCCACTGGCTTTGTTCGTAGTGATGTTTTCTAAGGTCCACTTCACTTCACATTCCAGGATGTCTGGCTCTAGGTGAGTGATCACACCATCGTGATTATCTGGGTCATGAAGATCTTTTTTGTACAGTTCTTCTGTGTATTCTTGCCACCTCTTCTTAATATCTTCTGCTTCTGTTAGGTCCATACCATTTCTGTCCTTTATCGAGCCCATCTTTGCATGAAATGTTCCCTTGGTATCTCTAATTTTCTTGAAGAGATCTCTAGTCTTTCCCATTCTGTTGTTTTCCTCTATTTCTTTGCATTGATCACTGAGGAAGGCTTTCTTATCTCTCCTTGCTATTCTTTGAAACTCTGCATTCAGATGCTTATACCTTTCCTTTTCTCATTGCTTTTCACTTCTCTTCTTTTCATAGCTATTTGTAAGGCCTCCCCAGATCGCCATTTTGCTTTTTTTGCATTTCTTTTCCATGGGGATGGTCTTGATCCCTGTCTCCTGTACAATGTCACGAACCTCCATCCGTACTTCATCAGGCACTCTATCTATCAGATCTAGTCCCTTAAATCTATTTCTCACTTCCACTGTATAATCATAAGGGATTTGATTTAGGTGATACCTGAATGGTCTATTGGTTTTTCTCTACTTTCTTCAATTTAAGCCTGAATTTGGCAATAAGGAGTTCATGATCTGAGACACAGTCAGCTCCCAGTCTTGTTTTTGTTGACTGTATAGAGCTTCTCCATGTTCAGCTGCAAAGAATATAATCAATCTGATTTCGATATCGACCATCTGGTGATGTCCATGTGTAGAATCCTCTCTTGTGTTGTTGGAATAGGGTGTTTGCTATGACCAGTGCATTCTCGTGGCAAAACTCTATTTGCCTTTTCCCTGCTTTGTTCTGTACTCCAAGGCCAAATTTGCCTGTTACCCCAGGTGTTTCTTGACTTCTTACTTTTGCATTCCAGTCCCCTATAATGAAAAGGACATCTTTTTGGGGTGTTAGTTCTAAAAGGTCTTGTAGGTCTTCATAGAACCGTTCAACTTCAGCTTCTTCAGCATTACTGGTTGGGGCATAGACTTGGATTACTGTGATATTGAATAGTTTGCTTCAGAAACAGAGATCATTCTGTCATTTTTGAGATTGCATCCAAGTACTGCATTTCAGACTCTTTTGTTGACTATGATGGCTACTCCATTTCTTCTAAGGGATTCCTGCCCACAATAGTAGATATAATGGTCATCTGAGTTAAATTCACCCATTCCAGTCCATTTTAGTTCGCTGATTCCTAAAATGTTGACATTCACTCTTGCCATCTCGTTTGACTACTTCCAATTTGCCTTGATTCGTGGACCTGACATTCCAGGTTCCTATACAATATTGCTCTTTACAGCATCGGACCTTGCTTCTATCACCAGTCACATCCACAACAGGGTATTGTTTTTGCTTTGGCTCCATCCCTTCATTCTTTCCAGAGTTATTTCTCCACTGATCTCCAGTAGCATATTCGGCACCTACCAACCTGGGGAGTTCCTCTTTCAGTATCCTATCATTTTGACTTTTCATGCTGTTCATGGGGTTCTCAAGGCAAGAATACTGAAGTGGTTTGCCATTCCCTTCTCCAGTGGACCATATTCTGTCAGACCTCTCCACCATGAACCGCCCATCTTGGGTGGCCCCACACGGCATGGCTTAGTTTCATTGAGTTAGACAAGGCTGTCGTCCTAGTATGATTAGATTGACTAGTTTTCTGTGATTATGGTTTCATTGTGTCTGCCCTCTGATGCCCTCTCACAACACCTACCATCTTACTTGGGTTTCTCTTACCTTGGACGTGGGGTATCTCTTCACAGCTGCTCCAGCAAAGCACAACAGCTGCTCCTTACCTTGGACAAGGGGTATCTCCTCACAGCTGCCCCTTCTGACCTTGAATGTGGAGTAGCTCCTCTCTGCCCTCCTGCACTGTTGCAGCACCATTGCTTGGACGTGGGGTAGCTCCTCCTGGCGACCCCATGAACTGCAGCATGCCAGGCTTCCCCTGTCCTTCACTGTTTCCCAGAGTTTGCTCAAACTCATGTCCATTGAGTCAGTGATGCCATCCAACCATCTCATCCTTGGTCATCCTCTTCTCCTCCTGCCTTCAATCTTTCCCAGCATCAGGGTCTTTCCAAATGAGTCAGCTCTTCCCATCAGGTGGCCAAAGGATTGGAGCTTCACCTTCAGCATCAGTCCTTCCAATGAATATCCAGGGTTGATTTCCTTTAGGATTGACTGGTTTGATCTCCTTGCTTTCCAAGGGACTCTTAAGAGTCTTCTCCAACACCGCAGTTCAAAAGCATCAGTTCTTTGGCATTTAGCCTTGCTTGTGGTCCAGTTCTTGCATCTGGGATCTTTGATATCTCTGCTTTTTAATATGCTGTCTGTGTTTTCTTAGCACGTATAGCATCACAAAGACTAAAATATTAGTTGTTGCAATGCTTTTTAAAAATTCAGTGAAACCATGTCATACTTTGCTTCTCTGTCCTTATGAGAACAGCCTAATTAGGATCTCAGTTCACTCTGGTGACTCACACCATGGTCCTTGAAACCCTACAGAAGCCCCAGCGTGATGGTGGGTCTAGGAACAGCTTCTACATAGCTTTTCATCATTTTCCATGAGGTTTAGTTCTGTGAACATTTTTTGATTTTGTAATTTATAATTCCTTGTATTTTGTGACAGTTTGATAGTTGATATGCACTGCTATTTCCCTCTTTCAGAATTAAATATATTGTTGGTCACCAATTCTTTGAGAAAGACAAAAGGACTCAGTGAAGTATGACATAAATGATTTAATTACAAGGAGTAAACTAAAAGCATATGACTTGAGTGTGAAATAAAATGAAGGCTGACAGATGATATCACTGAATGCTATAAAATCTAACATTTTATGGAAAGAGTGATGACAGAATTTTTTCCATTCTTCTTAGGGGGAAAAAAAGTAATAATTATTATATTAGTCAAAGTCATAGATATTGTTTTTGTAAGGGTCATTCATGGGATGATAGGAATCTCAGAGACATCTGTATCTTGTCAGAAAGGCAGTGCTGGGTAATGGATCACAGGCCACTTTGTGTCTGATTTTTATTTTTCTTGCATGAATTATGGCATTCTTAATGATGCTTTACAAGGAAAAGAGGCATGAAATCTATTCAAAATTATTATTTTCTCAACTTCATGAATTATGACATAAAGACATTTGAAGTCTCTTTGGATTTCCACAGCATCATCAAACAAGCAGTTATTTCATTGTTGATTTTTACTAAGTAAACATTCCAGAAAACACTGATATGACAATAATTATGTCTGTTAAATTCCAACACTAGGCAATTAGAGTGGGGGATATTTAAATATTTGAAGGATTCTGGAATATTCAGCTTGACATTTGCAAAGACTAGGAGTGACACACTTAACACTGTTCAATAGCAGACGCGAGGATCGTGCACTCCCCATCGAATGTTGTAACTAAATGGTGAGATGTGAGGTGAAGCATACACCTTCCTGAGTCTCTGGAGACCCAGCTGTGTCACCAGCCAGCTGCCGGGTTTGTCATATCACAGACCATATTGTCTCCTGTAAATGAGTAGTCATTTTCAGACACTCTTAGTCCTGAAATTCTATGAAAGAAATCGAAGAGTATTTTAACTGGTGAAAGGGGTGTGGAGGTTTTCTTATGATGAATTTAAGTTTACCCTTTAATGCCATTAACAACTGGGTAAGCAAGAGCTCAGTGTGAAGGGTAAGAACTGAGGGCAATGCCAATATTCTTGGGCCCAACAGCACTCATTTAACAAGATGGGGAAATGGGGAAGAGGACATTTCATAGTAGGAGGGAGGCAGACTTTGTTTTTGGATAATGGGATTTTGACATCACTTGGTATTTCGTATTAAGGTTTTAATCTTGCTACAATACATAGTATAGAACCTAGATGCAAATGAAGTTAGAATTTCCTTGTTGGACTTTGTCTGATCTAATTGTGATGTAATGGCTGTAAGAACAAGGTAGGTAAAAATATAAGTGACAAAATTTTTTTTAACCCCCAGTTTCCAGGACGTGGGGATGAAGTGGATTGTAAATGGGATGAAGGATGAGCATGGCTCTTAGGGCTGAATTCAAAAGGATGAGGGAAGATTCAGTGCTGTTGCACTCGGGAATAAAAATAGTTCAGGACTTCTTTGTCTAGCGTTTCCTAAACGAGGGTAATGGTGTGTAATGAGAGCTAATGGAGAGAGCTAATTCCCTCTTTGGGAAAACATTTCTATGGAGAAATGCGACTGTCCACACTCCATTCTAGGATTTCCCAGGTGACTCAGTTGTAAAGAATCCACCTTCCCATGCAGGAAACGTACTAGATGCAGGTTCGATCCCTGGGTCGGGAAGATGTCCTAGATGAGGAAATGGCAACCCACTCCAGTATTCTTGCCTGGGAAATCCCATGGACAGAGAAGCTTGGGGGACTACAGTCCATGGGGTTGCAAAAAGTTGGACACGACTGAACATAGTAGCACTCTCCATTCTAACGTTCAGTAATGCTGAATACATTCTGAAATCTCCCTAAGTGCATATTTTTCACTGAAAGATATTTTTAAACCCTCCAAAATTTTTTAAAAGTCAGAAAGTATTAAAATTTGAAAAACCTGCATTTATTGATATATCCATGATTTTGTTTTTTTTTAACTTGCATATGTTCTAATTTTATTTTATTTTTAAACTTTACAATATTGTATTAGTTTTGCCCAACATTGAAATGAATCCACCACAGGTATACCTGTGCTCCCCATCCTGAACCCTCCTCCTTCCTCCCTCCACATACCCTTCCTCTGGGCCATCCCAGTGCACCAGCCCCAAGCATCCAGCATTGTGAATTGAACCTGGACTGGCGACTCGTCTCATACATGATATTACACATGTTTCAATGCCATTCTCCCAAATCTCCCCACCCTCTCCCTCTCCCACAGAGTCCACAAGACTGATCTAGAGTGAAGTAAGCCAGAAAGAAAAACACCAATACAGTATACTAACGCATATATATGAATTTAGAAAGATGGTAACAATAACCCTGTGTACGAGACAGCAAAAGAGACACTGATGTATACTCATGATTTTGAAAGCCACTTCACTGATTTTTTTTTTTTTGGAGGGGGTTAGGACAAGCATTGGATTTTGTATTTTAATAACACTTGAAAATCATAAGAAGCTTAACAGTTTATTTGAATCAAAAGCATATAAATAACAAATTAGAATTAAAATAAGCACCCATGGGTCATAGTAACATGAGCATATTCACTGTTTCTGTTTTAACTGGTGTGCTTATTTGTACTCATTCGCTCAGTCTTGTCCAACTCTTTGCGACACCATGGAGGGTAGTCCGCCAGGCTCCTCTGTCCATGGGATTTCCCAGGCAAGAATACTGGAGTGGGTTGCCATTTCCTTCTCCAAAACAATAAGCAGTGAGCCCCATTCACAGACCCCTATACTCAAACAAGGGACCCTAGGAAAAGGAATGGTGAGTTTTCCTCTCCAGTGGATTGTTATTTTTTAGTCGTTCAGTTGTGTTCGACTCTTTGTGATTCCACGGACTATAGCCTGTAGCCTGTGTAGACTGTAGCCTGTAGCGTCATGTGTTTGGTGGCAGAATGCATAGCAAACCCAGGAGGGGCAAAGAGTGCTCAGGAGGAGTAGTTGGGAAGACTCAGTGGGAATGCTCTGAACTTGACCCTTAGGGACGGAGGTGGTTTGGAGGGCTGGCAGTACCGGGGCACATGCAGGCAGTCACCCTGGACCCCGAGGCAGCAGTGGGTGACAGGACACGACAAGAAGGTGGCTAGATGGATGTTTCCTGAGTCCCGTAGGCTATCCCCCCAGGAAATTTCTCAGCAGGCAGATCCCGGGCAGAAGGTGAGGAAGACAGGCACCAGCAGGTGAGGTCAGGACGCAGTGGACCCGTTTGAGAGGGTGCCAGGGAGGTTTTTGCCAAGATGTTGGTGAGTGGTTCAAGAGCAGTGGAAACATGGAGTCAGAGATTGTCTCCCAGCGCAGGGAGCATGAGCATCTTTGAGGGAAGAAAAGGCAGATGAAGAGAGTGTATCCGGGGGCCTTGTGGGTCTCACCGCGTTGTTTGGCTGCACACTGGGCTTTCTCTCGCATCTGGCTTTGCTCCTGAATTCTCCGTGAGGCTCGGCGGAGGTGAGGCTTCTCGGCGCCCATGGGAAGTCCTGAGGAGCCTGTGTGTGTCAGCCAGGCTCAGGGCTGCACAGGGCTGAGCCGTCCGTCACAGGGACGGTTGGTGAAAGCACCGGCTGTGGGGAGGCAGGAGCCGCGCTGTCCCCGCCTTC
>NW_011494612.1:1065805-1071330 GCF_000754665.1 Bison bison bison | reverse complement strand
TGAGGCCGGCTGTGGTCCCGTCATGGCGGCCACGTCTGGGCAATGGACGCCCTCACCGCGCCGCCGGAGGTGGAGTGTTCTGCCGGCTGGCTTCACTCTTACTCTGTATTTATTTGTTGTAGAATAATAAAAGTGACGGCGTATGAATAATAGCAGTAGCGATAAATCCAAGTATTGTTGGTGATCCCTTACATTTATGGAGTGTACTCATGAAGGGCTCAAAGTGTTTTCATAAATCTTTTACTTTTCCTTGTAAACGTCTCCACAGTATGCGGGCAGGGAGAAAGAAGCATTTCTAGGCATAGCTGGCACTTGGAAACTGAAGAGGATGGGCCCAGGGATGTGAATTTGAGGATGGACTGAATTTAGGACAATATTTTGGCAGAATTCCCCTGATCCTCCGTGCTCTCCGGCGGGTCCTCACCCCAACCCGGCCGTCTGGTTAGGATATTCTCAGCCTCCCTTCAGCGGGGTCCTTTTTCCTCACTCACTCACCTTCTCCCCTTGGGCTCCTCAGGTATCATCCAGTAGGAGCCTTTGCCTTCCTCCCAGACATTTTTTTGTGCCACGGGTAGAAACACAAAATGAAGAGAGGAAGGAACAGTGCTTGGGGAATCAGGACCCTTGTCAAGGGCTGCCTCAGGCATAAGGCCTCAAAGACTAGTGTGAAGTCCATTTGGCTGTTGGTAAATTCGACTCGTTTCTTGATCCAAAGTGGAAATTTTTCTGGGGAAAAGAAAATGTAACAAATGTACTGGTTATGAGTGAAGAAAAATGAAGTCCCTAAGTGGGACGTTTCAAAATTCTTTTCATTCATTTTTTGGCAAAGTCAAGTGACTCTTCCTTAGCGGATGAGAAGAGACATGGCGCCGTGTCTTCTCTACTTTGTCAGGTGTGCCTCAGTTCCTGCATTCCTGTCTCAGTGGGAGAGCCTGGAGGCCCCCAGAGGGAGTTCCTCCCTCCAGGAAGGGATCTCTTCAGTCTCTGCAGAGGGAAGGGATGCCCTCTGCAGCAGGCATAGCCATCTGTCTGTGTGCTTCCTGAAGAAGCCAGACTTTCTGTGGGCTGTCACCGTGTATTCTGGTTGTGACAAGCCCTCCAGTCTGTCTTGCTTAGGATCTTGTGATTTTTCTAAGGTTATTTTCAGGGTTAAGAGAGAGTGTGTAGATAGAAGCACCTGATGCACTAAATGTTCTGTTAAGTGCTGCTTTTGCATTTGTGTCCATCTTCATGGAAACACACGTCTGAAGTCAGGGCCCAGTCTGTTCATCTGGTTCCTAAGCAAATAATAGACACTGACATCACAGGGGAAAATAATAAATCAGCCACAACTTGTATTTCTCTATTGGAGTAAAAACAAAACAAAACAAAAACAAATAATGTGATGTGAATCTGCATATTCCCTCCTAAAAACAAATAAATGTAGACATAAACAGCATTAAGGTTTAGACACCAGATCTTAAAATCATATGTTAATAAGCTTATATTAGTAATAAATAACTTTTAAAAATAACTTATTGATGTGTTCCTATTTTTTCTTCCTCCTGTTTTTCCATCATTTCAGTTAATGGATTTAGTTTTTCTTAAGCAATATGGAAAGAAAAATCTGAAAAATTTTCTATGGGTGAAATAATGATATAAATCATTTTGACAGTAATGCCAAGTTTCTTTGTTGAAAGAATGTCTTTCATTGTTGAAAGCTTGTCTTAGTGTTAAAAATATGCAAGCATACTATTTTGTGTGTGCTCAGACACTCAATCATGTCTGACTCTTTGTGACCCCGTGGACTATAGCCCACCAGGCTCCTCTGTCCATGGAATTCTCCAGACAAGAATACTGGAGTGAGTTGCCATTTCCTAGTACAAGGGATCTTCCCAACCCAGGAATCGAACCCATGGCTCTTGAATCTCCTGCATTGCAGGTGGAGTCTTTACTGCTGAGCCACCTATTTCAATTATGGTGTAGTGATCAATATATGCAGAAGTTTCTCACTTGTCACCTCATTCTAGATATTGGCTCTACTTATATTGATATTTAATTTCATAATCTATCAAAACCTGTATTAAATCTAGTTTTCATATCTACCCTGTTTTGCTATTGGGTTATATTAAATTATATAAGCATGCATTGGAAAGGATTTTCAGTTCTTCTTAACTTTGCTTATTTTTGACCCTGAAGATCCATCAAAACTATAAACTAAAATTTAAAGAATCAATAATAATCGATGCTTAAAACAATTGCTATATTTTAAGCAATTTGTGGATTTCAAAGTTTAAAACTTGTTGAGTCTTATTTTTTAGACATATTATCCCTGGACAAAAACAAAGAACATAGATCTTTAAAGAGAAGTTACTTCTTAAATTCTTCCGTAAAAAAAGAAAAATGAAAAACTACCACTCTGTCTTGTAATATGTTCTGACAATAATCAAATTGCACTCTTTGTAATTAAATGTGTTGTACAGTTGGCCAAACCGACCTCCTCGTGCTTCTGGGTGTCCCTTTGTGTAAACAGATGTGTGTATGCATGCCTGTTTGTTTTGCTGGTAATACTGGAAGAAGCCTCCTCCATGGCGTGTGATGTGCTGTTTGCTGTCGGCCGGCGTTCCTTGGAAAGTACAGGTGGCTCATTTAGAAGCAGCCATATGTTGTGTGGGTGGCTGCCTGTGAATGGGCTGCCCTGTACTGATGTCCTGCTTCACAGAAACCTCGGAAAGGACAGAGGAGACTCCAGCTCCATGAGCAATTCCATCTGCACCTGAAATCTCCACATCTGTCTGTTCTCTTCTCCTTAAGCACTTGTTGATGTGATAGTAACACTACCGATGGAGCTCTGAGCACCCAGGGTCAGGCTCTGCCTGCACGTAGACCCACAGGGCACACAGGAAGTGCTTAGTGAGTGTGTGGAATTAGTTACTGGATGTCCCTTAAAGACGGACAGTATTAACTGTTGTTTTTCTTCCTGTACAGATTGTGAGCTCCTGGTGGGGCAGGACTGAGGTTAATTAGCTTTTTATCTTCATCACCTAGCAGAATATCTGACACACAGTAGGTAATTTATAAATGCACGTCAACTAAGTGATTTCATTCATGAATTAATGTTGTAGGTCAGAAAGCAAGATGTTCCAGGTTTATGTTCTCAATTTGATCAGTTAAATTCCCTCATTTTTTTTCACTTTATGCCCATTAATATAGTGGGTTAAAATTATATTGGGAAATTATAGTCTCCAATATATTTTATCCATAAAAAAGTAGTGTTATTAGACCAAGCTTCTGCTTATAATTTACTACCTTCATCATCAGGTAGAAATCATGATTAAAAGTACATTTTAGGAGAATAGTAATACATTTACAGTCAGAGTAGAGATATTTATGTCAATATTTTTGCTTAAAACTAAAGTTGTATTATATACACTTTATGGAATACTACTCAGTCATTAAAAAGAAATAATGCCACTCACAGCACATAAATGGACCTAGAGAGTGTCATACTGAGTGAAATAAGTCAGAGAAGGAAAAAATATCATATGATATCCCTTATATATGGAATATAAAAAGAAATGATACAAACGAACTTATAAAACAGAAAGAGACCCACAGAGTTAGAGAATGAACTTATGGTTGCAAGGGGTAAGGATAGTTAGGGAGTTTGGGATGACATGTACACACTGCTATCTTTAAAGTGCGTAACTGTCGAGGACCTATTGTATAACACATGGAACTCTGCTCAGTGTTATATGCCAGCCCGGACGGGAGAGTTTAGGGGAGAATGGATACATGCATATGTATGGCTGAGTCCCTTTGCCGTTCACCTGAAACCACCACGACATTGTTTATCAGCTATACTGTAATACAAAATAAAAAATTTAAAGTTTAGGGGGAAAAAAAAAAACTAAAATGTATAAAAGACATGGATCATCTGAACATATAGAGTAGTTATGCAAGACAAACATTAATATCTATCAGATAAGTCACAGCTCTTTCTGTTTGTTGAAAGGAGCCACCCTTATAAAACATAGATGTTCCTATTAAATGTTTTGTGCATGTCCTACTGTTAACCTCCAACAGAAAAAGAAGTGACTACAATAAGAAATAACTAAGAAAAAGTAGAGAAACTAATAGAAAATACAGGCTGAAAACAACAGAGACCAGAACCATACATTTGTTATGCTTGTGTCCATGTTGGCTCATATTTTGTTTCTGCTGCTTGGAAACTTGTCACAATGTGCTTTATTTGTTATTATTTCTGATTTCTCTGTTGGAGAGTAAGCTCTCTAAGGCAGCAACCTTTCTCTAAACTTCTCTAAAGTCCCCACCATTTTTGGCACCAGGAGCCTACATCATGGAAGACAGTTTTTCCATAGACTGGAGGTGGGGAATGGTTTCAGGATGATTCACGCACATTACAGTTACTGTGCACTTTATTTATAATCGAATGCTGCCACTGATCTGACAGGCAGTATGGTCCTTGGCCAGGAGGTTGGGGACCCCTGCTCTAAGGCCTGCTACTTTCTGATTCTTGTCCCAAAATGCTGCAAAGCTTGTTTGTTTTTAATTATTTCCTAGAAGAAGCTGTTGGTGAAGGATTGCCTTGTTTTCCTGGATACATTCACTGGATCTGTGATGAGATGACACCATGTTATGAGCTGATGATGTTGGTGCTTCCTCTCTGCCTGACACATGAGCCCTATGCCTCTCATACCAGCTCTGTTCCCTTTCCTATCTTCTCTGCTCATCACAGGCCATCTCTCTGTAGCCTCACTCATCACTTAAGTTCCCTCTGCCTGATAAGCTTTGTATGCACACATAATCTTCCCTTGTCTACTATCACATATCCCCTGCTCAGTTCAGTTCAGTTCAGTCACTCAGTCGTGTCCTACTCTTTGCAACCCCATGAATCGCAGCACGCCAGGCCTCCCTGTCCATCACCAACTCCCGGAGTTCACTCAGACTCACGTCCATCGACTCAGTGATGCCATCCAGCCATCTCATCCTCTGTCGTCCCTTTCTCCTCCTGCCCCGAATCCCTCCCAGCATCAGAGTCTTTTCCAATGAGTCAACTCTTCGCCTGAGGTGGCCAGAGTACTGGAGTTTCAGCTTTAGCATCATTCCTTCCAAAGAAATCCCAGGGCTGATCTCCTTCAGAATGGACTGGCTGGACCTCTTTGCAGTCCAAGGGACTCTCAAGAGTCTTCTCCAACACCACAGTTCAAAAGCATCAATTCTTCGGCACTCAGCCTTCTTCACAGTCCAACTCTCACATCCATACATGACCACTGGAAAAACCATAACCTTAACTAGATGGACCTTTGTTGGTAAAGTAATGTCTCTGCTTTTGAATATGCTACCTAGGTAGGTCAAAACTTTCCTTCTAAGGAGTAAGCGTCTTTTAATTTCATGGCTGCAGTCACCATCTGCAGTGATTTTGGAGCCCCCAAAAATAAAGTCTGACACTGTTTCCACTGTTTCCCCATCTATTTCCCATGAAGTGATGGGACCGGATGCCATGATCTTCGTTTTCTGAATGT
>NW_011494612.1:1051376-1065705 GCF_000754665.1 Bison bison bison | reverse complement strand
ATTTCCCATGAAGTGATGGGACCGGATGCCATGATCTTCATTTTCTGAATGTTGAGCTTTAAACCAACTTTTTCACTCTCCACTTTCATTTTCATCAAGAGGCTTTTTAGTTCCTCTTCACTTTCTGCCATAAGGGTCGTGTAATCTGCATATCTGAGGTTATTGATATTTCTTCCAGCAATCTTGATTCCAGCTTGTGTTTCTTCCAGTCCAGCGTTTCTCATGATGTACTCTGCATAGAAGTTAAATAAGCAGGGTGACAATATACAGCCTCGACATACTCCTTTTCCTATTTGGAACCAGTCTGTTGTTCCATGTCTACTTCCTTTCAACACTAAATAAGCATCTGTTCCATTTTCCTGCCTTTTTCCCCACTCCATTCCATCATCCAGAGGGCCAATGATTATCTCTCTGAAATGCAAATGTGTTTGCATCACTGCCTGTTCAGCTGCCCTGGTTTCTCCCGGACTCCATCACACACTGACTCAGTCTCAACTCCCTGGGCTGCAGTCCAGCCCTTGCCAGTCTTGTCCATATCCACTCCATCTTCTCTGCAGCCCTCTTCTCACTCCACCTCCAGAAACTTAAAAAGAAGCTTCAGCAAATACCCATACTCCCAGAAATGGCTTTGCACTCCCAGGAGAGACCACATTCTTCCAGATGCCCACGCACCTGTGAAGACTTGACCTGAAGCTTCTCCTCCCTCTGGTTTTATCACCCCTGATGCCAACTATCCTTTTGGACTAACTCAGGTCTTCTCCCAACCTTCCTGCTTCCTTTTGTGCCTCTCTCATCCTTCACAGGAATCTCTCCTCCTCTATTACAGCATTTATCATATTATCTTGAAAATGCTATTTTCTGGTCTGTGTAATTAACTAGACTATAAAAGATAGAACTCTGTTCATTCTGTGCTTCTCAAAGTCCCTGCCCTAGAAGTGATACTAAATATGTTTGGAAATTTAGATGACACACTGATTATAAGTTATTACTGCAGTGTGTTAAAGAGGATTTGCCCTTTCGATATGTTTAAAGACTGATTCAGAGTGAAATGAATAGTATGATTCAATAGTAATATTCAGGTGAATAGTATGAATTCTTTCAGAAAGATTTCCCAGAACATGTATTAACAGTTGGAACCACTGGGTAGCTCTTCTCAAAGTCAGAGTGTAGTCAACATGAAAGATTTGTTCTGGAATTATATAATATATTCAGAATTGCACATTTCAAGATGGACTTCTGGAATTCTTAGCTGTGATTACAGTCCATTATGATATCTTAGCAATATGTTTGATAAAAACCAATATGGTTCCATAAAAATAGTTAATCTCTTTGGTTATCTGATTCTCATTCTGGACTTCTTCAGTTTTTTTTTTTTTTTTTTTCTTTTTTTTTCCCCTTTGAAGCTCAGAGCTTCTGAGCTCCATTTAAACATTATCACAATCCTGATGATTATTGCTATTCTGGGAAAATTCAGTGTCTTTCCACCGGGGCTGCTCACATAATCACAAAATAATAACAATGATAATAAAATTTAGCGTGTTGGGGAAAAGAAATTGATTAAATTCAAACAACATGGCTGACCAAAAAATCAATTTGAAACCAATCACAGCATAGCTGAACAAATAGTGTAGATATATAATTTAATAGATAACAGTTTAAAAACTAAACACGCACACGCACTTCACCCAGAATTTCTTTCTTGAATAATGAGATTTATGCTTAAAAACATGAGTTAATCAAATATTTCATGATACTCACGGTTAGTGAATTTTACTTTCAAGTGAACCACAAAAGTGAGTTTCAGAAATGCTCTCCCCCCAAACACATTTCTCTGTAGACAACTGCAAATAAAGGAAGTTAATAAAAAAGACCTTTTAAGTGTTAGGCATAGTTCTCCTTATCTGTTATCTGAATGAAGTGAGCTGTTGTTGGTTTTGCATATAGCAACATTTCTTAGATTACTAACTTTTATTTTTTTTTGCAAAGAGTACATTGTGCAAATTGAAATGTCTTATTAGGTAAAGCAAAGAGATAACAGGTTTCTATAAACATTGTGAGGCTTTATCAATGGTTCATAGGAGAAGGTATCAGAAGTGTACACATGGTAAAGATTCTTCATTAGTTGTGTACTCAGAGCTCACCAGAGAATGAAGGTAGTTTCTGAAGAGTCCCTGGGATGCAGGATGAAGAATTCACAAGCCAACTGTGACCCTCACTGCTCTTCTTGGGTGTATGAAATGGATTAAGTCTACACCAGCTTCTTTTCAAACATAAGTGCTTGATTTGGAAGATAAGAACTAGTCAAAATACTTGAGAGTTAAGTGGAAGTCTCTTGTAACAGTAATATTTTGTTAGAGTTTGGAGAGATATAAGATTTAATCCTTAAAAACATTAAAATTGGGTAATAGCTTCAAAAAATGAAGTAATAACGTTCATTAGCCTGATGTTTGGAGCTTGTTTTGACTAAAACATTTGTTCAAAGCATCTTTACTATTTGTGTGACTAAGAAGAAATCACTGGAAAACAGAAAGAAATGGAATTGCTAAATAGATCCAAACAGCAATTGCAACTTTTAATAGGTAATGTTTTGACAGATAACTTTAATCTTTTTAAAGGTTCTATGGCACAAAGAAAATACAGAAAACCAGTATTTGTACACTGATTTATGTCAAGGTAGTGGCTTCAAGTTAGAAAAGGATATATTCTCTATATTTTTAAAGTCATTACTCTATAGTAGCCTTAAGAGTAGTCATTCTAAAGTCTTTTAGATTCTAATTAAAATGGAAAAACCTCTTATTTGGAGGACTACCTCTGTTGATCTAAATTAAATGTAAGAGAATATTTTTGAGATATTTTAATGAACCACAGAAAAAATATTTTTCCTAAAATGGACACAGGGTGAACATCCCAGAGTTTTATAATGCCAGTTAAGAAATCTGTTACTATACATCACTTCAACTTGGTTCACCAGTGTCTACAAGTGATACTGACATTTTTAAGAGACAATGTTAATATTATGCCCTAATCAAATGGCAAGCAGGACTCAACTGAAATGACTCTCATTCATTTTGGAGAGAGGTATCGTATCTACTGCATGTGGATGGACTCAGAGTCCAAGGGCCAAGCTGGTTCACGGCACAAGCAGCAAGAAATAGAAATCTGGGGTTTCTGGAGATCTTTCTCTAGTCCTTTAGAGATGTCGATTCCTCTGGGGGTAAATGTCTATGATTCTTCCTGTAACTGTGCATGAATTATTAAATCCTGTAAGAAGCTTTGTGCAAACACAGCTCTTTTCACTGACTTGAAAAACTGAATTTGAGAATATCAACATAATAAAAATAAAAAAACAAATACTTTTCAAGTTTCTGACAAGAAGAATATATGTAATATAATGACCTCAGGTAGGTCTAGAAGCTTTAGACATTTAAGTATCAAGTATAGGACTTTCAGCAAAATAATGTATTTCATGATGCCATCAAGGATTTAACTGATATTTAAAAAAAATAATAATAACAGAAGGAGCATAAGTAAAACAAGACAGCTGGCAATGGAAAGAATAAATGCCCTTTCAAAAACAGCATGACTTAACTCATCTGTGTGACAATATATAGTTTAGAAAAAGATGAAATCTTTCTAGACTGAGTGATAGAAAAAACAATAAAACAATCATTTTTCTAAAACTTCAACACAGATAAAGTTTAGTAGACATTTGTATTGGTACATTGTTGTTTGATTGTTTTTCAATGATTCTTACTTCCTTCCTTTAAAAAGTTTCATAATACAAGTTTTTGGGGCAGAGGAAATGTTTCTTCAAGCTAATTTTAATATAAACAAGTTCTGTGATTTTAGAACTTTGGTAGCTTATTTGATGGAAGACTTTAAAAGCCATGCTATCTGAACTTAGAGGGAAAGTCTGGATAACCTTTAAGCATGAGTCTCTTGTCTGTAGAGTTGATGGCTATAAGCTAATGAGACAGCACATAAGTCACCAGGAAAATCAATGTCATTACTTTATCTTTTATAGGCATTAATCTCCAATGAGGACAATCTTTCATAACAAAAGTCTTCTGTATAACCAGGAAATAACTCACTGTCAGAATAAAAGGTCTCGGACAAGCTGGGCCATTTCTCTATCCAGCCCTTAATCATCCTCAGAAGGTCTTTGCGTCACAAAGTTTAGTCTTAAAAAATTAGACAGAATATTGACAGCTTTTCAGAATTGAGTCTCAGCCTTCTCCAGAAACTGAGAATTATTGGTTTCTCTTAAAACTGTTTACATCTAGTTTTCATAATCTAATTTTAGGATTTAAGCATCTCCACTTTTGAAATATGTATTTATTCAACAATCATTTTATTAAGCTAAAAATTCCAGCTTTCTGGTGTTTCTGGAAGAATCAGAAGCTTGGGTTACAGGGGGTGTGGATTTTAGCAGGACAGCAGGTGGTTGCTGTCCCCTGGGCCACTGTCCTACAGGGACCTCACTCTGCTTTGGAGAGAACTTCGGGCCTATTGGCACTTGAGTCTGGCTCCTCTCATGTCAGATTTACTTCTCCAGGTTCCTGTCACAGGAGCGCAAACAAAAGGGACACGTGTTTGACTCTTTCTGTTTCTCATTTTGAGACCTAGATTTTGTCTGCTGCTTATTTCGAGTTTTATGTTCCATTGTCATTGATACTCAGATACCTAATTTGACTTCCAAATGCTGAAACAGTTTGAAACATTGGTGATTATCATTATCCGTGGAGCCCTACTCCAGCCGTCACTCTCCGCTGGCCATTGTACCCCAGCCAGTGATAGTTTCTTGTTCCGGCCACCCTGGGCAGTGGTGCTTTTGAAAGCACCACCCTGACACTGTCTCATGCAAGCCTCAAACCAATAAAACAGTAACAACAAAGACTTTGCTTCCTTTTCCCTTCTGCACAAGAGACACTATGGCTAAATAATATGCAGGGCCTTTGACAAGGCAGGAGTAAGGATGGCGGTTCTATCTAAGTGAGTTCAGCAGCTTAGCATCTTCCTTTCCTGGTGGTGTTGGGACTATGCATCAGACTGGAGTTGTCAGGTATCTGCATGAGCCCTGAAACCCTATGTGCATGGGACCCTTCTTCTTAATTCTGATCCCCTTTGTGGCAACTTAAAATATCCTTTTGCTTTGCGCTGAAATAGATACACTGTCCTTCTGGGCATCTTGAGTTACAGCTATTTGCATTTCTTAAATAGATAAACAGTTTTCATAAAGGCACAATAAGTAAAGACTGACATTTTATAGAAAAAAAAATATTTCAGGAAACTTCCCTTGGCCACTACATGTAAATTCTCAAATGTGTACTGGTTTCCCTCCCGTGTACACACCGGCAGAACTCCATCTGGATTATGTAGAGATTCTGAGGATAAATGATCATGTGAATTTAAAGATGTATCTTCCTCAATGGAAAAGCATTCAGAATGCAAATTTGACAGAAAGACTTAGCAAAACTCACACATTCATTTTATTTTATTTATTTTCGTGAAAAGGAAGAAGTCAAAGTTAGGTGGAAATAGATGAAAACAACCCATGCATTCCTTCGAGTTTCCAGCTCTACTTTTTTTAATGGTCAAAATTTGCATCGTGATATGGGAAGAGAGATTTGTTAGTGTAGAACTCTCTTCACAGATGGCCTTAAATTATTGCTTCACATGAAAGCAATATACAGCTCTTGGTACCACAGAGGCTAAATCTTCACTTCTGTCATCTCTTTCTTCGAGTCTCAGAGCTTAGTTTGATGAAGTCATTATGATGATTCATTCTGGAGTTTGTGCTACACACAGAGCAGCTCAGGAACCTCACCCTGGCCCCAGGTGGGACACAGAGCCCAGCTCCGTGAGCAGGAAGGACATGGAAATTTCCAAGCTTGAGATCTGGGCATTTTAGAGGAAGTGGGCCTGGAGGGAGGGGCTTGAGTGAACACAGACAATAAGCACCTGGAGGTAGCGAGGGTGGCCCTCCAGGAAGGCCCCAGGTGTGACAAAAGGCAGTGTGGAGACAGGAAAAGCTTACGTTAACTCACTGGAGAATCTAGATGCTGACTGGACGTGTGAGTCAGATGATGATGGCCTGGAGCTCTTTGGAATAAAGACTCTCCTTGTGTTACTGAAAGTGGGGTCTAGCTGCTTGCTGCTTGAAAGCTAATACTCAAGAGGCAAGACTGGTGAAAAGGAAAGTCATTTCAGAGAGTGGCAACAAGGATAGAAGGTGGGCTCATGTCCAAAAGCTGATTCCATGCCCCCCGCACACACACACACACTGACACTCAGCAGGCAAGAGCTTTTATCAATGGAGGGGGCAGTACCTGCACAAACAGCACAGTCAGCTCTGATGGTCGTCTTGAAGCTGGTCATCGGTGGTCTGATCATGGTCTTCTTGACTGCTTCAAGTACAGTTAGTCTTCAGTTCCAGGGTCAATTTGTTAACATTTCTTTGAGACCAGTTCTAGGAATTGTGACACCTTATGTCATGGCTACAGTCTGGGCGTCGTGTAGTTAACTTCTTCCAGCTGGTAGGGGTTTCAGTATCTTCAGGATATGGCTCAGAAAATTGTCTGCAGCCCTTGAGGAGAAACTGAACGTCCTTGACCTTGTTTAATGGCTAAACTATTATTATTTTTTTCTGTTTGAGTGCTTTCTCACTTCTCTGATTAAGCTTATTATTTGACTAAATTTTTTCTACAGACAAAAGGCAGGTGGAGGAGATGGGGTGAGGGATGGGGGTTGGGGTGGTGGGAGAAGGACCGTACTGTCCTGCTGGGCTTCAGTCATAAGTATATTAATAGACAGGAACAAATAAATTGGTAAAACCCCAAGAAACAAACCAGTGGTTAACAGATAAACCCAATCAAGACCCACATGTATTTCCGTGTTTTTAAATTCAGAGTCTTCTTTTTCTTCCTACACTTCAAAGGACATTTAACAACCCTGTCTGTTTCATCAGTGTTTGAACCCCAATACAGATGCCACAGTGACTTCTTTCTACTCACCCCTCCCCTCCTTGCTCACAGGTTTTGACCTAGTGAAATGTGAGGACCCGGGGACCCCTAACTATGGCTATAGGATCCGGGATGAAGGCCACTTCACCGACACGGTCATCCTGTACAGCTGTAACCCGGGCTATGCTATGCACGGCGGGGGCACTTTGACCTGTCTGAGTGGAGACCGGAGAGTGTGGGACAGGCCACTACCTTCCTGTGTAGGTGAGTTGCCTGCAAGTGCGTGCTGGGGGCAGGAAGCCCAGGGTCTTCCGACTTGATTCTCCCAGCACAGGAAGACTTCTATTGCTCTTTCTCCAGTGTGGGTTTAATCCTAATATTTGCGAGAGGCTTTCCTGGTGGCTCAGTGATAAAGAATCCATCTCCCTGCCCATGTAGGAGACCCAGGTTCAGTCCCTGGCTCAGGAAGATCCCCTGGAGGAGGGCATGGCAACCCACTCCAGCATTCTTGCCTGGAGAACCCCATGGACAGAGGAGTCTGGTGGGCTACAGTCCATGGGTCACAAAAAGTGGAACACAACTGAGCCTGAGTGACTAAACAGCAAAGACAATATTGTGAGTGTGTGTGTGTGTGAGTGCATGTGTGTAGGTAGGAAAAATACATCTCCTAGTACTGTTTTATTGAGAAGTAATATTAGATACTATATATAGAAGAAGTAGTAGTAGCATATATAGAAGCATATATAGAATTATATAGAGAGGTATTATTACTTCTTCTATATACAGAATTATTATTAGATACTTCTTCTGTACACAGAAATATCACCAGATTTATAACATGGCCTTTCACTGCTGTTTCACTCTCTTGACTTTGCACAGAGGATACCAACTGGGGAACAAGTAAATTTAGAAAAGCAGTGACAGGAACAGCGAGATACTGTGATTGTTTTCCTGTGATGCAACACGAATGTGATGGTTTGGGCTTTTCAAGGTGGTTAAAGTGAAGCCTGTAAGGCCTGGAGTAAACTTATCCATTTTTTTAATCCATTGCAGCGGAATGTGGGGGGCGGATCCACGCTGCCACTTCAGGACGCATCCTGTCTCCGGGATACCCCGCTCCCTATGACAACAACCTCCACTGCACCTGGGTGGTAGAGGCAGACCCGGGGAAGACCATCAGGTACTCAGTTTATTGGGTTTCAGTGATTTGAGAATCAAAGCATGTCTCCTATTCTTATAGTGAAGACAGTAGTATGTCTCTTATTATCCATGATTAGATTTAAGTTTCTGAGTCAAAGGAAAAAATGTAAACACATGGCCAAATTTTTCATTGTCTTGCATGCTCACTTTGGTATTCCTTTGAAAACTTGTG
The DNA here is from genome assembly GCF_000754665.1 of Bison bison bison. Lineage (NCBI taxonomy): Eukaryota > Metazoa > Chordata > Mammalia > Artiodactyla > Bovidae > Bison > Bison bison. Next base: position 1,057,371 of record NW_011494612.1, on the reverse strand, counting down.
TTAAGGCATCCAAAGTAAAGATAAAAAGAAATTAAGTACATCAGCTAGCTTTGGCTACATAACAAGTGGCCCCCCAAAATTTAGTCACTGCAAACAATGACTTACGTGCTCATGACTTTCTGAGTTGCTGGGCAGTTCTAGTTGGTTGGGGTGAGTGGTCTAGGAGGGCCTCATGCAGGTGTGGGGACCTTAGCTGGATGATTAAAGGTGGGGGTCTCTCTGCATCAGGTTCTGTTCCTTTAGGAAACTAGTGATGATGGAATTTTCCTAGAAGAAAAACATGGAGGCTTTTCAAACTTCTGTTTGCATCACATTTGCTAATGTTCCATCTGCCAAAACACATCTCGGGGGAAAAAAATGTTTGAAGAAATATATTCCACCCTTAATGGGAAAAGAATAGTCCTAAATGACGCTATTTTTAAATTAACAAGTAAACCAATGAAAAGTAATTTTTGAAAGTAAATCCTCCATGTGCCAAAAGGGTGTGTCAAAACCACAGTACAGTATGTAAAGCAAGAGGACATTTCAGTTAAAACTAAGTTGTTCTTTAACTGAAGAACACGTTGAGAACATGCATTCTGTAGTCATAGCCCTTAAAGACCCCTTTTTCCTCCCACCATCTCTCCTCTTTCGTTCTTTTGAATGTTAATTAAAATAAACAACAACTCTGTTCGGACTTCCCTGGTGGCTCAGTGGTAAAGAATCCGCCTGCCAATGAGTCACGGATTTGACCCCTGATCTGGGAAGAGTCCACCTGCCTCAGAGCTCCTAAGCCCATGTGCCACAGCTACTGAGCCTGTGCTTTAGAGCCCCTGCTGAGCAACGAGAGGCCACCACAGTGAGAAGCCTGAGCACCACAGCTAGAGAGTAGCTCCCGCTCTGTGCAACCAGAGAGAAACCTCCTACAGCAATGAAGATCGAGCAGCGGCCACAAATAAACACTTATAAAAAAAGGAGAAGGAAAAAAAAAAAAACACCTCTGAGCCAGTCTTAACCACTCCCTCCAATCCTCTTCCTGTTTTCTGTGTTATTACACTGACCAGAGTTTAAAAGAATCTGGTCATCAGCTCCTTTAAATATGAGAAATATCTGAAAGAGACATATGCAAAGCAGAAACCTCTTTATGGGGCAAGTAGGTATATGAAAACATTCAGGAACTAGTGGATTTTGTCCTTACTCACAAATGGTTTGCCCAGTAAACTTAGTAAACATATCCTCCTGCAACTTTAATAAGATGGGATGCTCAGGAGTGAGGGGGCCTGCTCATCCCATTTGGTGACACTCTGTTTTTCTTTGATGGCCTCCGTCCTCCCTGAAATTCACCAGACTTTCTTGACATTTGGTCACATCAACATCTTGGGAGTGAGTTAGACTCACATGGAACAAACTATTACCACTTTCAAACCCTCCAAAATAAATATCCTATCATGTACATGGAACAAGAGGAGGGATTTAGGTAATGTGAATGTTGCAAAAGTAACTCATTTAAATAATTCGTTTAAAAATGGAATTTAGATAATGTAAATGTTGCAAAAGTAACTCATTTAAATAATTCATTTAAAATTTTAAGTGTCCTTAGTTAAGAACAATGATTAATTAGGTAATTGTGCCATCTATTGAGGCACAAATAGGGCATGTTTGAATAAAAGAATTTGAATCTGTATTCTTCATAAAGGGTTCTGCAGATGTCTCAGTGGTAAACAATCTATCTGCCTGCCAATGTAGGAGACTCAGGTTCAGTCCCTGGGTTAGGAATATCCCCTGGAGGAGGAAATGGCAACCCATTCAGTATTTATGCCTGGGAAATTCCATGGACAAAGGAGCTGGCAGGCTACAATCCATGCGGCTGCAAAGAGTTGGATACAACTCAGTGACCCAACAACAAAACTCTTCATAAAAATCAGCAGTCACTTACCAGTGAACTATATAGAATTAAGTATTACTTCTTAACTTTAAATTCCTGAATGCTTGATCTAAATGATATAAAAGCTGTTACACTGAATTTGATTGTGAAAAACCCTAGGAACCATCTGTGAGTCATGAAATGACTTTATATAAACAGGATATCTTTCCTCTTAGGCAGATTTCAAAATTTTCTACTTCTTTTTTTTATTTATTTTGATTTGAATTGGAGGCTAATTACTTTAAAATACTGTGGTGGTTTTTGCCCTACATTCACACGAATCAGCCATGGGTGTACATGTGTTCCCCATCCTGACCCTCCCTCTCTCCTCCCTCCCCATCCCATCTCTCTGGGTCATCCCAGTGCACCAGCCATTGACACCCTATATCATGTATCGAACCTGGACTGGTGATCTATGTCATATATGATAATATACATGTTTCAATGCTATTCTCTCAAATCATTCCACCCTCACCTTCTCCCACAGAGTCCAACAGTCTGTTCTTTACATCTTTGTCTCTTTTGCTGTCTTGGACATAGGGTCATCATTACCATCTTTCTAAATTCCATATATCTGCATTAATATACTGTATTGGTGTTTTTCTTTCTGACATAATTCGCTCTGTATAATAGGCTCCAGTTTCATCCACCTCATTAGAACTGATTCAAATGCATTCTTTTTAATGGCTGAGTAATATTCCATTGTGTATATGTACCACCACTTTCTTATCCATTCATCTGCTGATGGACATCTAGGTTGCTTCCATGTCCTGGCTATTGTAAACAGTGCTCCGATGAACATTGGGGTACATGTGTCTCTTTCAATTCTAGTTTCCTCAGTGTGTATGCCCAGCAGTGGGATTACTGGGTCAAAGGGCAGTTCTATTTCCAGGTTTTTAAGGAATCTCCACACTGTTCTCCATAGTGGCTGTACTAGTTTGCATTCCCACCAACAGTGTAAGAGGGTTCCCTTTTCTCCACAACCTCTTCAGCACTTATTGTTTGTAGACTTTTTGACAGCAGCCATTCTGACTGGCGTGAAATGGTACCTCACTGTGGTTTTGATTTGCCTTTCTCTGATAATGAGTGATGTTGAGCATCTTTTCATGTGTTTGTTAGCCATTTGTATGTCTTCTTTGGAGAAATGTCTGTTTAGCTCTCTGGCCCAATTTTTGATTGGGTCACTTATTTTTCTGAAATAGAGCTGCAGGAGTTGCTTGTATATTTTTGAGATTAATTCTTTGTCAGTTGCTTCATTTGCTATTATTTTCTCCCATTCTGAAGGCTGTCTTTTCACATTGCTTATAGTTTCCTTAGTTGTGCAAAAGCTTTTAATTTTAATTAGGTCCCATTTGTTTATTTTTTGCTTTTATTTCCATTACTCTGGGAAGTGGGTCATAGAGAATCCTGCTGTGATTTATGTCAGAGAGTATTTTGCCTATGTTTTCCTCTAGGAGTTTTATAGTTTCTGGTCTTACATTTAGATCTTTAATCCATTTTGAGTTTATTTTTGTGTATGGTGTTAGAAAGTGTTCTAGTCTCATTCTTTTACAAGTGGTTGACCAGTTTTCCCAGTACCACTTGTTAAAGAGATTGTCTTTTCTCCATTGTATATTCTTGCCTCCTTTGTCAAAGATGAGGTATCCATAGGTGTGTGGATTTATCTCTGGGCTTTCTATTTGGCCCCATTGATCTGTGTTTCTGTCTTTGTGCCAGTACCATACTGTCTTGATGACTGTGGCTTTGTAGTATATTGATTTATGGATTCCTCCAGTTGATTCCTCCAGTTCCATTCTTCTTTCTCAAGATTGCTTTGGCTATTTGAGGTTTTTTATAATTCCATACAAAATTGTGAAATTATTTTTTCTAATTCTCTGAAAAATATCATTGGTGGCTTGATAGGGATTGCATTGAATCTATAGATTGCTTTGGGTAGTATACTCATTTTCACTATATTGATTCTTCCAATCCATGAACATGGTATATTTCTCCATCCATTTGTGTCATCTTTGATTTCTTTCATCAGTGTTTTATAGTTTTGAATATATAAGTCTTTTGCTTCTTTAGCTAGATTTATTCCTAAGTATTTTATTCTTTTCATTACAATGGTGAATGGCATTGTTTCCTTTTTTAATATAAATTTATTTATTTTAATTGGAGGCTAATTACTTTACAATATTGTATTGGTTTTGCCATACATCAACATGAATCCACCATGGGTGTATACATGTTCCCCATCCTGAACCCCCCTCCCACCTCCCTCCCCATACCATCCCTCTGATTTCTCTTTCTGTTTTCTCATTGTTAGTGTATAGGAATGCAAGGGATTTCTGTGTGTTAATTTTATATCCTGCAACTTTACTGTATTCATTGATTAACTCTAGTAATTTTCTGGTGGAGTCTTTAGGGTTTCCTATGTAGAAGATCATGTCATCTGCAAACAGTGAGAGTTTTACTTCTTCTTTTCCAATCTGGATTCTTTTTATTTCTTTTTCTGTTCTGATTGCTGTGGCCAAAACTTCCAAACTATGTTGAATAGTAGTGGTGAGAGTGAGCGTCCTTGTCTTGTTCGTGATGTTAGAGGAAATGCTTTCAATTTTTTACCATTGAGGATAATGTTTGTTGTGGGTTTATCATATATGGCTTTTATTATGTTGAGGTATGTTCCTTCTATGCCTGATTTCTAGAGGGTTTTTATCATAAATCGATGTTGAATTTTGTAAAAGGCTTTCTCTGCATCTATTGAGATAATCATATGGTTTTTATCTTTTAATTTGTTAATGTGGTGTATCACATTGATTGACTTGCAAATAATGAAGAATACTTGCATCCCTGGGATAAAGCCCACTTGGTCATGATGTATGATCTTTTTAATATGTTGTTGGATTCTGTTTGCTAGAATTTTGTTAAGGATTTTTACATCTATGTTCATCAGTGATATTTGCCTGTAGTTTAATTTTTTTGTGGCATCTTTGTCTGGTTTTGATATTAGGGTGATGGTGGCCTCATGGAACGAGTTTGGAAGTTTACCTTCCTCTGCAATTTTCTGGAAGAGTTTGAGTAGGATAAGTGTTAGTGCTTCTCTAAATTTTTGGTAGAATTAAGCTGTGAAGCCATCTTGTCCTGGGCTTTTGTTTATTGGAAGATTTCTGGTAATGGTTTCAATTTCCTTGCTTTTGATGGGTCTGTTAAGATTTTCTATTTCTTCCTGGTTCAGTTTTGGAAAGTTCTACTTTTCTAAGAATTTGTCCATTTCTTCCACGTTGTCCATTTTATTGGCATATAATTGTTGATAGTAGTCTCTTATGATCCTTTGTATTTCTGTGTTGTCTGTTGTGATTTCTCCGTTTTCATTTCTAATTTTGTTGATGTGATTCTTCTCCCTTTGTTTCTTGAAGAGTCTGGCTAATAGTTTGTCTATTTTATTTATCTTCTCAAAGAACCAGCTTTTGGCTTTGTTGATTTTTGCTATGGTCTCTTTTGTTTCTTTTGCATTTATTTCTGCCCTAATTTTTGTGATTTCTTTCCTTCTACTAACCCTGGGTTCTTCATTTCTTCCTTTTCTAGTTCTTTAGGTGTAGAGTTAGGTTATTTATTTTATTTCTCTCCTGTTTCTTGAAGTATGCCTGTATTGCTATGAATCTTCCCCTTAGCACTGCTTTTATTGAATCCCATAGGTTTTGGGTTGTTGTTGTTTCATTTTCATTCATTTCTACGCATATTTTGATTTCTTTTGTGATTTGTTGGTTACTCAGAAGTGTGTTGTTTAACTTCCATATGTTTGTATTTTTAATAGTTTTTTCTTGTAGTTGACATCTAATCTTATCACACTGTGATCAGAAAAGATGCTTGAGATGATTTCAATTTTTTGAATTTACCAAGGTTAAATTTATGGAGAAGGTTCTGTGTGCACTTAAGAAAAAGATGAAATTTATTGTTTTAGGGTGAAATGTACTATAGATATCAATTAGGTCTAACTGGTCCATTGTATCATTTATTTATTTTTTTTTAATTTTATTTTATTTTTAAACTTTACATAATTGTATTAGTTTTGCCAAATATCAAAATGAATCCACCACAGGTATACATGCT
>NW_011494612.1:1035548-1051276 GCF_000754665.1 Bison bison bison | reverse complement strand
GTATCTTTTTTATGCTCTCACACTTTCAAAAAGGAAAAGCAACCAGCTCACCGGGAACTAGTTAAATACACGTTTTGACTGCTGAGAACTTACTCTCCTCCTTAATTCCAGAGCGGCTCCTTACGTTGATCCTGAATGATAACCTGAAAAGTCTGTATTGACTGGATATGTGACGGTAATCCAGTCTCTCAGTAGCTCCTTTGCTTTTTCTCAAGCTTTTCACTTGGACTTGGGGGCAGCGGAATTCCTCTTCTTCAGTTCTCCTAGACAGTGCTGCAGATGTTCTGTCCTGCATTTGAAGGAGGAGGAAGGGAACGTGCCCCTGCCAGCCCCTTCGGCCCACCTGTCCCCGTCTATCCTGTGTGTATTTTTAATAGTTTTTTCTTGTAGTTGACATCTAATCTTATTGCACTGTGATCAGAAAAGATGCTTGAGATGATTTCAATTTTTTGAATTTACCAAGGTTAAACTTATGGAGAAGGTTCTGTGTGCACTTGAGAAAAAGATGAAATTTATTGTTTTAGGGTGAAATGTACTATAGATATCAATTAGGTCTAACTGGTCCATTGTATCATTTAAAGTTTGTGTTTCCTTGCTAATTTTCTGTTTAGTTGATCTATCCATAGGTGTGAGTGGGGTATTAAAGTCTCCCACTATTATTGCATTATCATTAATTTCCCCTTTCATACTTGTTAGCATTTGCCTTACATATTGTGGTGCTCCTATGGTGGGTACATATATATTTATGATTGTTATATCTTCTTGGATTGATCCTTTTATCGTTATGTAGTATTCTTCTTTGTCTCTTTTCATGGCCTTTATTTCAAAGTCTATTTTATCTGCCATGAGTATTGCTACTCCTGCTTTCTTTTGGTCTCCATTTGCATGAAATATCTTTTTCCAGCTCTTCACTTTCAGTCTGTATGAGTCCCTAGGTTCGAGGTGAATCTCTTGTAGACAGCATATATAGGGTTCTTGTTTTTGTATCCATTCTACTTCTTAAACATCCTCTTGTGATTTGTTTCCCAAGAACCAGAAAAGAGCACTTATTCCCCTAAATGCAAAGCAAGTGACAGATACTCTGCAGGTGAATCTAATACTTCATTAACATTTTAATAAGAAAAGAGATAAGAAATTAATAAAGAATAAGATGAAGTAATAAAAAATATACTTTTTTTAAAATCATGAACTGACTTTGTCATATAACCATTAATGTTCTAGGAAAACAAAAATGCTGCCTACACCAATTTGTTGTTTGGTGAATTTTTTCTTCTTGTGCATATCTTTTAAGTTACTCAGTTTGTAAATGAATCTTTTTATTTAAGGCATAAAATCCTTCCTAATAAGGAAGTTAGGAAGCAAACATCAGCTCTTATAATTAATTTACTCTGTCAATGTCCAACTTTATCCCAAAATGTTTCTGGTGATTTTGGTTCATTAAGAAATTATGTACTACTTTTAGTATGGCAGTCTAGAAAATAACATACTTAAAAGTACATAATATATAATTTTAGATTTAAAACGGTACTGACACCAAGAAAAATTAGAGCTTGGTCTCAGCTTGGATATCTTGTCTAGTTTACTGAATCTTATTTATTTCATTGGTATCAGAGACAATATTATCTCAACTGTTTTCTTGAAAGTGAGGAATATGTCAGTCATGTAGATATGAATTCAGGGATTGATTTATGTATTAAAAATTCTTAATATGAATGGAATGCCTTACCATACATTCTATTATGGTTTGTTAAATGTCAATGTTTTTCACTCTTAAAGAATAAATAAGCAACAAAATCTCAGAAACTATGAAAGGCTTGGTTCAACATTTCATGCCAATTATTACTGTGTTTATTTTTATTTGGGGGGGGCAGAGTGGTTTCTGATGTATTTTGCTATCACTTTTTGTTCAAGATAATAGAAGATGCGAAAATAGTTATTGTTATAGGACACTTGGGTCTAAAAGACGTTTATAATTTTCACACGCATCCTATAAAGCAGTTTCCATAACTAAATTTAATTAAAAGTCTAATCATAAGACACTGCAGTAAATTTAGGCACTTGAAGAGTTATGTGTAAACATGTGCCTGAGACCCAGTACATTTCATTCTGAGCACAGCTGTCATTTATACGGTATAGGTAGCAGCATTGTAAACACATCCCGCAAACAGCATCAAGATAGTGTTTTGCATAATCATATGTCTATATTGTTCCTTGGCTTTAATTGCTTTTTCACAAGTCTAATTGTCTGGAAAATTCACTTTGAGAATATTTCTGTTCTTTCTTACAAAATTGCATTTGGACATGTAGTTGTTATCACTGTTGTTGTTCAGTCACTAAGTCATGTCCTACTCTTTGTGACCCCATGAACTACAGCACAACAAGCTCCTATGTCCTTCACTACCTCCCGGAGTTTGTGCAAATTCATGTCCATTGAATTTGTGATGCCATCTAACCATCTCATCCTCTGCTGCCCGCTTCTATTGCCTTCAATCTTTCCCAGCATCAGGGGATTCTATTAGAAATAGCTCATGCAGTATTGAAAACATTAGAGGCCTATCAAACATGCATTCTTTACCAGCTGAGCCACCGGGAAAGCTCCAGTGCGGGAGACCCAGGTCCAATCCCTGGGTCGGGAAGATCCCCTGGAGAAGGGAAATGGCAACCCACTCCAATATTCTTGCCTGGAGAATCCCATGGACAGAGGAGCCTGGTGGGCTTACAGTCCATGGGGTCACAAGAGCCAGACATGACTTAGCGACTAAACCACCACCACTAAACATGCATTAAGACTGTCAAAACTGCTCCTGTGCAAACTTTTAAAGAAAGCGCAATGTGGATTGTGGTTTGGCTGTGCTGGGCTATATAGAAATTAGGGGAAAGATCTGGTCTGTAGATCTAGGATAATTTTAAATTATTTTTGACCAACTTTCAAGATCTCTGTGAGACACAGACTCAGAAAATGATTCCACTTAACTGGACATTTTTCTCTGAGTTTGAGGTCAAGCTGTGGTAAATGTGCCTGGAGTATGAGTCACAAGTTTTTTGATGACATGACCGACAGGCTCAGGGACAGAATCAAAACATCTCAAATGCTCCTTTTCTTTTAGGACCACAGTGGGATATCCCATTTATTTTTGTGGATAACATGAGGAAATAGCAGTCAAGAGAATTCCAGCCCTCCAAAGAAAAGAGAGCAGTAGCACTTCAAAGTCTGCCCCGTGTGTGAGGCTGGACCCCAGCACTCCTTAGCTGGAGCCAGGGAAGCAGCTTCAGGGTTTAGGGAACCAGACCAGCCACCTGCAGGGGGTGGGGGGCAGAACCCTGCAGGCACCTCTCATAGGTGCAAGATCCTGATACAAGCAATTGTAGTCACCTTGCTTCATGGAACTACGCCAGTGCCGCAATAAAAGGGTTCATTCACATTTAGTTACCTTTGCAGATGTGCCATGAAGGGTTTCATGAAGCACAGACTTCCTCTTAGCCCTTCAGTCTCAGTATAGACCACAGACACACCTGATCATGCCATGTACCTTCCAGTGCAGGATCACTCACCAGGCATCTGCGCTTAGTTCAAACACAGACAGCAAATCATGTCCTTGGATTTCTTCCTTGTCTCCCAGTAATCCCACTTGACACTACAAAAATGGATCATCAGAAAGGGAACTGGCCAATGAAAATGAAAGTGTAGGAAGAACTGAAAAGTGATTAATTCTGGAAGTGAAATTCTAATCACAAATGAATTTTATGGGGTTTAGGAGAAATAGTTAATTGAGGTGTGGGAGATTGGCATGGCTGCTGTTCCAAAGACAAATGCCTCACAGAAACCCTTCAGGCACACCTTCAGGATAACTATTATCATTTCCTCCAAGCCTCTTTACTCCTGATCTTTGTTAATGCTTGTCTTCCTCCAAATGGTGGAGGTTTTTATTTTCAATAATATTTTCTGCTCATCCTTATTTTTCACTCCCCAATCTCCAGTATTCTCCCCACTGAAAAAAAAAAAAAAACAGGTATTAATTTATTGATATATCTGTTCATAATAGGCTCTGAGAAAAAAACAATGAGCTGCACGTGAGCCAAAAACTTGTCAGCTCTCCCGTTGTTTGTGTCTTTTCTATCCGTGATGCCCGGTTCCCACTTCATGGGCTGTTACTCTGCTCTTACTCTAACCTTCTCCCTGCCCAGTCTCCCAAATCCACCCTTCACCCCCTCCTGCTCTCAGGCTGCTGCTGCTGCTGCTAAGTCGCTTCAGTCGTGTCCGACTCTATGCAACCCCATAGACGGCAGCTCACCAGGCTCCCCTGTCCCTGGGATTCTCCAGGCAAGAACACTGGAGTGGGTTGCCATTTTCTTCTCCAATGCATGAAAGTGAAAAGTGAAAGTGAAGTCGCTCAGTCGTGTCCGACTCTTAGCGACCCCATGGACTGCAGCCTACCAGGCTCCTCCGTCCATGGGATTTTCCAGGCAAGAGTACTGGAGTGGGCTGTCATTGCCTTCTCCGTGCTCTCAGGCATGCCTTGGCTAATCGGCAGGTGTAAGCTCCTTAGACAGACAAAAACACCCTCTGGACTTGGTGTCTGGTCCCCTACGGGTTTGGCCCGATGACTCACGTGCACGTTATGCTCAGCACAGATGAAGTGTGCGGGAGTCTCTGATTCCAGCTTTGTCATCACGGCTCGCTTTCCACCTGTGCTCCTTGCAGTTTCTGACTGTTGCCCCACCTCTAGATTCTTCCCATCCTTGGGGACCAAGTTAAAAGGTCAACCAGAATTTTATTTTTATCATCTCATCTAAAAATAATCTGCTTTCTTCTCTGGACTCAGTGTCTGTCCCACCACCCCTTCCTTCTGAAGTAGGGCTGTCACTACACAGCAAAACATCCAGGCCAGCCTCTTAGTATCAGGGCTCCTCCCTCCCTTCCATACCTGTGTGGCTGCACATCTCGGTAATTCCATGTCTGGAGCCCCCTTGTCCAGACCCCCATGATTCACTGGGCCTGTTATCCGACCATCCTGCCTGGCTTTCTTCCAACCACTGCTCCCACACTTAAGGAACCTGTTTTATTTTTTTAATTATGATATTAGTTTTATATGGTTGAAAAATAAACGTATAGACATCTTCAAAAGCATTTTAAAAAGGCATGCATTTCCCCCATATTGGACGTCATTGTTACCATGTTGACATATGTCTTATATGAACATTTAAAAAATTTATTTATTCTGTATTAGAGTATAGCCAATTAACAAAATGTGACAGTTTCATGTAAACAGCGAAGGGACTCAGCCATGCATATCAGTTTAGTTCAGCTCAGTTGCTCAGTTGTTTCTGACTCTTTGTGACCATGCATATACATGTATCCATTTTCCCCCAAACTCCCCTCCAATCCACCCTGCCTTACATGAACCTTTACATAAGCTACAGTATGGGTGACCACAATTAAATATTATTTCTCTTGCTGGTTGTTTACAAAATTTCTAATTTTCATCATTTCTAGTTTTCAATATTACATGTAATTATATGGCAAATAGCATCACAAGTAAAGCTTTGCTTCTATTGATAATTAACACCTTGGAATAAATTCTTAGAAACATTCTTTCTGGGTCAAATGATTGAATCATGTGTCTTAATACAAATAGCTCTAGCAAACAAAGCTGATCATATTACTTGCCAACTTTAAAAATATACATACTTTGCTCATTATGTGCAGAATAAACTCAAGTTCAGCTTCATGATATTCAAAGTTATTTATTTTCTCAATTTTTGAAATATTAGAAAACTGTGGCAGGAAGATAAAAAGCCTGGAAAGTAGTTTGCTATAATCCTAGATGCAAAAGATAACATCAGTTTAAAATTTGGTGTATAGTTGTGTAACTTCTTAAAGGAAACATATATATATATATATATGTTTAATTGTTTAAACAATTAATTAATGTCTACTTGTTTAATTATTTTTAAAAAATAGTATCATACCTTAATATTATTCTGAAGATTTTCTTCAGTCAATAAACATGGTCAAAGTTTTATATCCTTACTTGTAATTCCACCTCATTCTATTTAGTCATGGAAGAAGATTCCATTGCCTGAATGCACCATAATTTATTTAAACTGTACCCTATTGGGATATTCAGATTGTTTTCAGCTTTTCACTGATATCAGCCATGCTAACATCTTCCCAGTATATCACCTCGAGGGTACTTCCTATGATGAATTTCTAAAGCTATACTTGCTGTTTATGCACATTTAAATCTTTATGGCCATTACCAAATTGCTTTTAAAAAGAGAAGATATGGCCTCCAATAGCATATGAAAAAGGTGGAGTCTCCACATTCTCATGGAAACAGAATGAAGTGTCATTATCTTGGCCAATCTGGTAGAAAAGAAAATCTTTACATCATTTTACTTGTTGTAACTTTTGCATTTTCACACTCCTCGTGTGTTCATGAATGTATTTGTTTAGTCACTTTCTGTCTCATCCTCTTATTGGATTATCATTGCTATTTCTCTCTGCCTGACAAGACCCTTCCCAGGCAACTTGAACAGAATAAACATACCTGACACTTTGTTCATCCGGTGCTCTGTCCACATGTATTAAAGCTTGTGACACTGTGCATTGCAAAGTGTATTTTCTCTCTCTTTTCTTATTTTTTAAATTGTGAAAATATGATAACACCTTTACAGGAGACTTGGAAAGTTACAAACAGTTCCACTATATATTACAATTATTTTTAAGTAGATAAATTAAGATCTTTAGTTGGAGTTTCATTACCAAAGTCTCAAAAATTAATGGAATGAATAGACAGAAAAGTAGAAAGATACAGTAGACCAGGAAAGCACAATGAACAAATTCAACATAACTAAGATTTACACAATTTTCACACAATAGCAGGATACAAATTCTGTTCAAGTTCCCATACACTATAAACCAGGAGACACTGTAACACATACAGGGACATAAAACAAGATGCAAAAATTTCCTGGTCTAAAGGCGTTGAAATCATAGAGTCTGTTCTCTTTATCTCTGTGGAATTATGTTAGAAATCAATATCAAAAGATATGTGAAAATCACCCACATATTTTCAAGTGCAATATGACATTTACTAGGAGAGATCCTTGACTTAACCATGAAAGCCTCAATAAAACAACGAGGGTGATCGCAGAGAATAAAGCATTTAAATGAGAAATTAATATCAAATATAGTTTTTGAAAAATCCAAGTGCTTGAAAATTAAATGTTCAGCAAAGTGTATTTTTTTCTTGAATGATTGTGTCTGAAATAAATAGTAGTTTCTTTAGGATGGTACTTTTTAAAATCAGGTTTTAAACTTTCCCTACCTAGTAGTATAATGTCTGCATATTGACTTTCATTATTTTTTAATGAAAAATGACCATTTCTTTATCTATATTAAAATGTTGTTATATCATTGTTGGACTTCCCTGGTGGCTCAGTAATAAAGAATCTGCCTGCCAGTACAGGAGACAGGGGTTCAATCCCTGGGTCAGGAACATGCCCTGGAGAAGGAAATGGCAGCCCACTCCAGTATTCTTGCCTGGAGAACTCCATGGACAGAGAAGCCTGATGGGCTACAGTCCATGGGGTCGCAAAGAGTCAGACATGACTGAGTTACTAAACAAGAACCACAATATCATTTGTGAATTTGCATGGTATTTCCCAAATGGCAAAACTTACAGCCCCAGGGTGGATCTTCATGTGTTTGTCTATGTCTTCTCATTAGCATGGATCGTAGGCACATAAGATTATCCCAATCACAACTGAACGGCTTATTTATCAAAACTCCCAGTGGAGCCAGCAATCAGATCAGAGCCCAGGGTGTGCTCTTTGAGCTCCATTCAGGCTCCATTCATTCTTAAGGATAATGGCTATCTTAACTTCAGAGGCGTTTTTGCCTTACTTTGAACTTTATGAAAATCGAGTTCTCCAGTGTGTCTTGATTTCCTCCACCGTACTTCCCATTGGTACAGGAAAATTATTCCATTGCATTAGTAGACCATGATTTATTCATTCATTCTGTGTGTTAATGGTGTTGTGTTGAGTGTGCTTTCGTGTATTGTGCGGTGATTGTGTGTGTGCTTTTCTCTGGGGCATGCACTGCACTCAGCTGTTGTAGGTGCTGCCAGATGATCTCCTGATGTGGCCACACCTCCGCACTCCCATCACAGTGTGGGTCCCTCCCAGGTACTTCTGCTTTCACTGTGCTTGGCCTTGATGGTCTTTCGTTTTAGTCATTCTAGCAGGTACATAGTTGTTTTAATTTGCTTTTCCCTGATGATTGATCATGGCCATCACTTTTTTATATTTATTGGTCTCTTGAGTATCCTCTTCTATGAATTTTCAGTTGAAGTCTTTTGTCCATCTCTTTTCATATGGGTATACCTGTCTTTTACTTATTGATTTGTATACAGTTTTTATACATCTGAATGCAACCTTTTGTTGGCTCTATATTCAGCAGCTATATTCTTACACTCTGGTCTATCTTTCTGGTTTCATAATGATGTCTTTTGTTAAAGACAAGTTTTCCATTTCAATGAATCAAATTCATTTTGGCTTATTTTTCTTTCATGGCTAGTGTGTTTATCTGTATTCAAATTGAGTTATATCAATTTTTATCTTAACGTTTTTGTGTCCAATTTAAGAAATCTTGCCTCTCCAAAATTATAAAAACATTATCTTAGGATTTTTGAAGAAGACTTATTTTATCTTCCACATTTACATGTCTTCATTCCATCTGGAATTAATTTTTGTGTATTATGAAGAAGACTCAAGGAATTTTTTTTGTCCACAGTGCAGTTCAATTGACCATTTGTTGATAAGCCAGTGTTTCTCCTTTAACTGCAGTGCAATCTTTTTCATGAACCAGATAGTTATATATATAAAACTGTCAACCTGGAATCTATATTCAAACTGCCTATCATCCCTTTACAAGAGTTCCAGTTTTGCAAGTTATTTTGGCTATTCCTTGCAGCTTGTGAGATCTTATTTTCCTGACCAAGGGCTGAACCCTGGCTATGGCAGTGAAAGCCTGGTGTCCTAACCACTAGACCACCAGGGAATGCCTATGTAATTACTGTGAACACACAAAATACTATTTGATGTATATTCACCAGGCATATATGACTCTTAGGAGAAACTAGTATCCAGCTAGGAACATAGTTTAATACAAACAAAGTAAATACATTATTTGGAGACACTGGAAATTGCACAGCACACCTCTTATAATTCTTTATGACTCATAAATCAAACAGGTAACACATCAGTAAGGTTACAGAGGATTTGAACCATGCAATTACTGAACTTACTTAAAGGAGTTATACAGCCTTCAAGTAGAATTTGCACATTCTGTTCAAGTAAATATGAAATATGTACAGATATGATCACAAACTAGAAGAAAGCTAATCAATAAAAATCAATAAAACAGAAAATCACTTTCTTCTATACTCCACATCCTGATCAAAATGTAATATAAATAGAGAAGTATAGTAAGAAAGTAACAAAATGCATTCTCCATCTTGAAAATAAAAGACACATGATTAACAGATTAATGTGAAATTTACAGCCCTAAATGCAAGTATTAGAAAAAGAAGATCACTTGAAGATCAGTAAGTTAAGCTTCCAGATAAGGGAATTTCGAACATAGTATCAAAATAAATTCAAAAAAGTAGAGTGGAAAAGCAGCAAACATAGTAAAATAATTTAATGGAAAAAACAATGTAGAGAATTACCAAAACCACAAACTGATTCTTGAAAAAAGTATCATTGAGTAGAAAAATAACAGACATATTCAGATAAATACAGGAAACCTAAATAACCAATATTAGAAATGGAATAGAAATACACTCCTACAATAGAAATTATTTTTACAACATTGAAGAAAATAATAGATTATATTATGTCAATATATTGGAAAAATCTTCCAGGCAAAAGAAAAAACTAGAAAAATGAGCTGATCCGCTTAATAAGACTAAAATAACCTTCATATCAAAAACAAGAGCCAGAAATAAAGAGCTGAACTCTAAAATTACTCCTATTTATATAGTAAGAAAAATGACCTGTCTGATCATCTAAACAGGTTTAGAAAAAGTAGTTTAATAGAATTGAATGCATTTTCATGATCAACAGCATAACTAGATAAAAACCTTCCTGGCATAGTGAGCAGCAGGGAATTTTTCTTAAAATGATAAGAGTATGTAATAAAATCTTTCCACAAGAATACAATACCATACACA
Organism: Bison bison bison; assembly: GCF_000754665.1. Classification (NCBI taxonomy): domain Eukaryota; kingdom Metazoa; phylum Chordata; class Mammalia; order Artiodactyla; family Bovidae; genus Bison; species Bison bison. The sequence goes on along the minus strand of NW_011494612.1, from coordinate 1,041,035 downwards.
AACAGTACTAAGAGACGCAGCATGCATCACAGCAGTGGCCAATCTGATGTGATGGGATCATTCAGTCTCGAGCCTCTTCTTCCCTCTCCCTAAGACCTATGATGGTCTCGTCTAGTCCCATGGTTAAAGCCATTTATTTGCTGAACACACAGGTTTACTCTTTCCTTCCAGATTTCCCTGCAAAGCTCCAGATTGGCATGAGCAGCCGGCTGCTCACTGTCCAGCGGGCATCCTGAATTCACAGGCCCAAACCAGAACGTCTGGTCTTCCCACGCCACGACCCCTGTACCTGCACCCTCCCCCGCTCAGCTGTGACTTCCCCATGGTTCTGGTTCCTTATGCACAAACCCTCAAGTGACCTCGCATCCTCTCTTCACCCCACAGGCCTCCCACAGCCGTGTTTCCCACCATCACACTGTGCCCAGAATCTGCCAGCCGCTCAATGTTCCCCGGCCCACTCCTCTAAGCAGCACACATCTGATTCTCGGTTCTGCCTTTCCCTAGAGAGCTTGTTGTCAACACAAGCACAGAGTAGAATTTTTTTTTTTCTAAATCACAGGTGGGGAGACTGCTTCACCACAAACACCACCCTGGTGGATCACCCAGGGTGAGAGCCAGAACCCGCAGAATAAGCTTCCAGGCCCTGGGCCTCACCCTTTCATACCCCCATCCACCACCCACATATTTCTCTGGCCTTAGTGCCTCTTCCACAGGCCCTTTCTCTTCTCATTACACTGCCTGCCTGCATGGTCTCAAACGCTGAAGGTGTGCCCTCTGTATTGGGCTTTTGCTGGATTCTCTCTGCCCTCTCATCAAATGTGGGGCTTCCCTGGTGGCTCAGATAGTAAAGAATCTGCCTGCAATGCAGGAGGCTGGGTTTGATCCCTAGTTCAGGAATATTCTCATCAAATATAACAAACCTCTCATCTCCTTCAAGTCTCTACTCAAGGCTCTCCTCACCAATATGGGTTATCAGCCATCTCATTTAATTCTTAAATACATGGGTTATCCAGCCATGTCATTTGATTCCTAAGTCTCCTCCCCACCCTTCAATCCTGTCAAGGCTGATGCTGCTTATTCTGCTCTGCTTTTGTTTTTTCTTTTCTCAGTGACATTTACCACCTACGAACATGAGACTTTCTTATTTTTTTACAGTTTCTGGGTTTTTTTGCTCATCTCTTGCCATTACCAACTGTGCAAGCTCCATGAAGGCAGGGTTTTTCCTTTAGTTCACTGATATATCCAAAATTCCTAGAAGAGTGCCTGATAATAGTCGGTGCTCAAGAGTCGGTGCCCTTGAATTGTTGAACTGAAGGGTATACTGAAGGGGGTTTGGCTTAGACTCACAATAGTATGTTCAACCTCACAAATATTCAGGGAGATGTCATTTAAACAAGAGACCTTCCCATGACCGTCAGATTTTCTCTTTTTACAACTATTACAGGCTGATGTCATCAGGTATAAAGACGTGACAACACGGAGCCCTTTGTAGTTTATTGTGAGACTGTACGTAGCCATAGTCACAGGGAGAACAACTTTGCCATTTCTCTTTCTGAGCCTAGAGAGATCCAAGGATGAGCACCATTTATCACCATAAAATATAGAGAGTGACTATCTCAGTCTCAGTAGAGACCTAGACACGTGAAGCATTTATTCTGCTTCTGAAGTAAGTTACCAAAGTCTACATCTCTAGTTTAGAAGAATTTCACCTAATACTCAATGTAAAAAGCAACTTGAGAGAATTCCCTGGCAGTCCAGTGGTAAAGACTCTGCACTTTCACTGCTGACGGCCCAGGTTTGATCCCTGGTCAGGGAACTAAGATTCCACGAGCTATGCAGAGTGATCACATACAGAAACAAACAAAGCTACACATAAAAGCTAAAAAAAAAAAAAGCAACTTGAACATGAGACAAGCACATACATGCCAAAATTACATCTATTATGTAATTATTGTTAAACAGACAAAATAGTACTATATATTTTTGGAGATATGTATACACATATATGCATATGAAAATCATGAAAATATAAATGAGAAGAAACCATCGTGATTTTAGGAGGTGGGAGTGAGAGGAAAAACAATGAGTAAGTGGAGAGGAGGGAGAGTAAGACTGTGTTATTAGCATAGATTAAAAAAAAAAAAACATCTGAAGCAAATAGGGCAAAATGTTAAAATGATGTGGGTATCCAAGTGTCTACTATATTCTGTGCTTTCCTCTATATTAAAGATATTTTAAATTGAACATTTAAAAATATACTACATGCTTTATACTTTATTTAGGGTTAGCTATCTTCCCTGAGTATATAATATGCACAAAGTAAGTAAGTAGTATTTGTGCACAATTTTTTGTATAATACTTATTGTGATTTTATCTTTCTTAAAATTTCATGCAATTAGCAGTAAGTGAAAGAGGATAAAAGCATTCAGGAAATATGGATTTTTGTTTATATTAAACTCTTTCATCCATTTGATTTGCCATAGATAGAACTACACCTCTGTCGCTTCCTCTGACATAAAGATTTTTTAAGTTACTCTGAAAAAATATCTGTAAATCTGATAGAAGTATGATAAAATATTAGGAAAAAAAGGAGTTTATACTACACAATTCCACTTTTGTGTTGGTATCTCAAATCATGTATTTTTTCCTGAAAATAGACTGTATAAAAGCAGACATACCGGAAACTGAGATCGCTCAGATACAGGTAGACAGTGACCTCCTGGTGTGACCATCTCTGCCAGCGGCTCTCCTGGTGTGCATGCTGCCACCTCGTGGGGCGTTTCGGGAACGACACTGGTACCACAGGCATCACAATCTTCCATTAGCTTAGAACAAAGTTGTGTCAAACCCATCTTTGGTCAGCATGCCCAAAAGACCTTTGAGTCGTGAAAAGAGCTGACGGTCTCCGAAGACCTGGTTTCATCCCTGAGCACCCAGTGCAGCCAACAGCTGCGTGTCCTCACTGTGTCCATCTCGGACAGAAGCAGCGGGCTCGGCTGTTTGCTGGTGGGCCGCGTGAGCCCGCCGGCTGAGGCTCCAGGCTCACCCAGAACCGGCAGACAGGGACCGGCGCGCCGGGGTGGGGCTGGGGAGGGGGAACGGGCTGGGGCGCCCCTGAGTCCTGCACCGGGCGCCCTCGCGGCCGGCCCCTTTTCAGCGGTGTTCTCCTTGCAGCCTGCACTTCATCGTGTTTGACACGGAGCTGGCCCACGACATCCTGCGGGTGTGGGACGGCCCGGCGGACAGCGCCATCCTGCTGAAGGAGTGGAGCGGCTCGGCGCTGCCCGAGGACATCCACAGCACCTTCAACTCCCTCACCCTGCAGTTCGACAGCGACTTCTTCATCAGCAAGTCCGGCTTCTCCGTGCAGTTCTCAAGTAGGTGAACGGCCCCTCCTCCCTCCGCGGTCCTCTCCTCCTGGGGTTGCCAGGGCAACAGGGCCCATTCCTGTCTAAAGGTTCCCCCTACTCCCGACAGGATGGACCTTTTGTTGAGCAAAATATAAAAATTTGAAAACCCCTATCAAGAGAACGGTTTGTCTTAGGAAATTCTCTCCACTCTCAGATGGTGATAGACAGATGCTGTCTTTGGTGGTGGTGGTTTAGTCGCTATGTTGTGTCCAACTCTTGCGACCCCATGGACTGTAGCCTACCAGGTTCCTCTGTCCATGGGATTCTCCAGGCAAGAATATTTGAGTGGGTTGTCATGCCCTCCTCCAGGGAATCTTCCCAACCCAGGAATCGAACCCAGGTCTCCTATATTGCAAGCACATTCCTTACCAACTGAGCTACAAGGGAAGGCCATGCTCTCTTTAGTTATGTGGAAAGAAAATACTTTAAAGATTTGAGTTAACCAGTAAGTATCTGAACTTGGGCCCCAGACATGTGTGAGTCTGTACCAGAAGGTGAGGTTTATCTTGGGTGCCCCCTCCCCACACCTGACATCTAGCCCAGGCTCCTTCACCCCCGTGGGCGCTGCCACGAAGTCTGGATGTTGGCAGTCTGCTTCAGCTGTCTGCTCTCAGCTCCCCTGCCATTCTCCCTGCTTAGGGCTGAGGTGTCAAGCAGCTTCTGTAGGACAGTCACCTCCGAGGATTTAGTAGCTTCATGTTTGCAGCTTTAAATGCTCACCTCCTGAAGACGGTCCCCGCCTTCACTGTCCAGCACATTTTTAAGGAATCATTTCCAGACGGAAGGGGTGGGGATATTTTGTGGCAGTGGAGTCTGTGAATACCCTTCAAACCGCACCATGTAGAAGTGTGGTATAATGTGGTAGCTCCCAGGCCAGCTGTCATCGTAAACCAACCGGAATTTTCACATAAACACATTCTGGGTCGATTCATCTCTTGGCAGGTCACTTGTGAGCCACATTTAAGATTTATATTAGAACATGGATTGAGGTCAGTTTTATGTTTTAAGGGGTTGGTAATGAAATTGAGGTTAAAGTCTGCACAATTTCTTACCTCGGGTTCGCTGTGCTTCAAGGCAGTAATTTGTGAACACGTGTTCATGGAATAGAATCTCTATGTGGTAAAAATTTCACTGCTTTATGGCAAAAATATCAAGGTAAGTTTGCTCCAGTTATCCTGGATTGGGGAAAAAAATGTTTTTGTTCCAAGATTATATAATTTTTGCTCTTTTTCTTTGTCTGCTGTCTTCAGAAACGGTGGTGAGAGTACACGGCAGGTGTGGTGTACTGTCCTTATTTGACAACAAAACCTTCGGTACCGTTATGAGGTTATGTTTTCCCCTCCTACCCATTATGTACTCTCCTGGCTGCGTTTTTGCTTTTTTCCTTTTATAATAGACTTTTTCAGTGCAGTTTTAGGTTCACAGCGCATGTGAGAGGAAGGTGCAGAGATTTCCCACGTAGACTCTGCCTCGGCCTATACACGGCCTCCCCTATTATCTACATCCCCACCAGATGGTACGTGTGTTACAGCTGATAAACCCATACTAACACGTCATCACTCCAAGGCCATGGTTTACATGGTGTTCACTCTTGTGTTGCACATTCTATGAGTCTGGACAAGTGTGTAATAATATGTATCCATCATTACCGTCTCATATAAAGCAGTTTCACTGCCCTAAAAATCCTCTGCGCTTTTCCCATTCATTCCTCCCCCATCCTAAATAACCCCTGCCAAACAGTGATAGTTTGTCTTTCTCCATAATTTTGCCTTTTCTAGTACCAGGTAGTTGGAATCATATAGTATGTAGCTTTTTCACATTGGCTTCTTTCAGTTAATAGTGTGCATTTAAAGTCCCTCTACCACCCTTATGGCAGAAAGTGAAGAACTAAAGAGCCTCTTGATGAAAGTGAAAGAGGAGAGTGAAAGAGTTGGCTTGAAGCTCAACATTCAGAAAACTAAGATCGTGGCATCTGGTCCCATCACTTCATGGCAAATAGATGGGGAAACAGTGGAAACAGTGTCAGACTTTATTTTGGGGCTCCAAAATCACTGCAGATGGTGACTGCAGCCATGAA
>NW_011494612.1:1022761-1035448 GCF_000754665.1 Bison bison bison | reverse complement strand
GGTTTTTCCAGTGGTCATGTATGGATGTGAGAGTTGGACTGTGAAGAAAGCTGAGTGCCGAAGAATTGATGCTTTTGAAGTGTGGTGTTGGAGAAGACTCTTGAGAGTCCCTTGGACTGCAAGGAGATCCAACCAGTCCATTCTGAAGGAGATCAGTCCTGGGTGTTCATTGGAAGGACTGATGCTGAGGCTAAAACTCCAGTACTTTGGCCACCTGATGTGAAGAGTTGACTCATTGGAAAAGACCCTGATGCTGGGAAGGATTGGGGTCAGGAGAAGAAGGGGACAACAGAGGATGAGATGGCTGGATGGCATCACCGACTTGATGGACATGAGTTTGGGTAAACTCCAGGAGTTGGTGATGGACAGGGAGGCCTGGTGTGCTGCGATTCATGGGGTCACAAAGACTCAGACATGACTGAGCGACTGAACTGAACTGAACTGAAGGCCTTCCCTTAGCTTGATGGCTCATTTCTTTTCAGTGCTGAATAATATCCCGTTGTCTGGATGTATCACTGTTTATCCATTCACCTAATGAAGGAACTGTTGATTGCTTCCAATTTTTGGTGATTATGAATATAGCTGCGATAAACATTTGCATGTAGGTTTCTGTGTGAACATAAGTTTTTAACTCCTTTGCATAAATACCAAGGAGTGTGATTTCAGGATTATCTGGTAAGAGAATGTTCTTTTATTTCTGACCTTTTAAAATCTTCCCTTTTAAAATTTCAAGTGACAGAACAAAGAAATCATTTATTTTTTTACATTCTTCATTATATTCTCTTTTAAAAAGACATCTCCTAGTTTGGGTTAAAGACAAAGGAGTGTCTTTTATTATAGTTATTTGAGAGCATAGACATTTATATCCTATATTTGTAATTATGCAAATAATATATTTAATTAATATACTTAGGAAGTGATAAACATGAACACATCCGTTAAAGTTCCTACAAAAATGAAACTTGCTTAACTGAACTTTGGTTTTCCAAGTGTTCTAGTTTGAACAATATGAAATTGTCATTTTTGCAGATTAAAAAAAATGGTTAAATATTGGCATTTATGGTTTAACGTAGCATTTTGTATGTGTGCATGCATGCGTGCTCAGTCACTTCAGTCATGTCTGACTCTTTGTGACCCTATGGATGGTAGCCCACCAAGCTCCTCTGTCCGTGGGATTCTCCAGGCAAGAATACTGGAGTGAGTTGCTGTGCCCTTCTCCAGGAACATTTGATATAGGGAAATACCATTTTAAGAGTGAAAATATAATGTTGACTCTGAGGTATTTTTGTGAACGAGTTTCTACGAGGTCTTTAAAACTCTGTGGGAAGGAAAAATTGCAAGATATAAAAACGTCGCTTGGCATTATTTAGAAAAACTTGGACTGAATTGTGATGCTGACAATTTGGGTTTGTATCTTGACCTCTGGGGCTTCCCCAGTGGCCAGTAGTAAAGAATCCACCTACAGTGCAGGAGCCGCAGGAGATGCTGGTTCAGTCCCTGGGTCAGGAAGATCCCCTGGAGCTGGACGTGGCAACCCACTCCAGTATTCTTGCCTGGAGGATACCATGGACAGAGGAACCTGGCGGGCTAAAGTCAGACTAAAGCGACTTAGCACAGCACACAGCCCAGCACACTTTCCCTTCGTCTGCTCAGATCTACTCTCTGCCATGTCTCAGGCTTCTCAATCCTAGTGGTGGACATGTGTGGATGAGCTTGGTGCCTTTTAGCTGGTTCCTCCAGTGAAGATCTCGGGCAGGAGACAAGAGGTGCGGGGAGGAGAGTGGTGTCAGGCTGTAATATATCTCCCTTTCAGATTCCCTCAGTCAGCGCTCACTGTTCTTCTCAAGAAGCTGTATCCATACAGTTCCTTTCCAGGTTTCTATTCACCTAGTAACTACACTTCTACTTGGGCTTTTCCAAATCCAACATTTGTAAGGAAACCTTCTCAAATAATCCCCTGGAAGTGTGTCATATCTTTCATTTTGGATTTTCAATGATAGAGTTCCCAAAGGAACATTGTCAAACCCATGAAACTGACATCCCCATGTCCCAGGAACCCCCTTCAGCATCAAGCTGGGATATCTGGTCAACCTCCTTGTACCCATGACCAAAAGTATCGCTTTCCACTTGTGCAGTTTCTGAGCCATTTTTTCCCCATTGGGGAATCCAACTATAAAACTAAATCAGGCTGGAGCCTTTCTAAAACAAAGGCTTGAATCCCCTTGAAAAATGTGAAAGAGCCTATCCCTCGAGCCCAAGAAGCCTTGCTGCTCTTCTGTAGGTAGAAGCTGGGAAAAGCCCATTTATTTGTCTTAATAATCCTGAAACATAAAAAGAAGAGGTACTTTATATGTAAGTTAGATAATGCTGCCATTCCTAATACAAGCTAACGTTAGACTGTGAAGCACTGGCACTAATCTGTGATTTCAAAGGGGCTTCCCTTGTAACTCAGGTGGTAAAGAATCTGGCTGCAATGTGGGAAACCCAGGTTTGATCCCTGGGTTGGAAAGATCCCCTGGAGGAGGGCATGGCAATCCACTCCACTATTCTTGCCTGGAGAATTCCATGGACAAAGGAGCCTGGTGGGCTATAGTCCATGGGTCACAAAGAGTTGGACATGACTGAGCAACTAACAGTTTCACTTTCATGATTTCAAAATAAAATTTAAAAAAATAGTGGAACTTAAATATTTTCCTCGAATAATTGATACTTCAAGTATGACCTTTGTTGCAAAACAAAAATGACATTTATTCAATAGTCTTAAATTAGTTTTGTTGGTAAACCATTCTAACTTGATAGTATGCCAATACTGTGTGAGCTCTGCATTGTGGGTGTAACCTAATCATTGAAGGGAGAAGCTTATCTGAATAGTTTTCTCAGACATTTGAATTATCAGATTTTCCTCAATAAACTTAAAACAGGAGAATTTAACATCAGTGTTGCTCTCCTTCTCAGTCACAGAATCCCATACCTGACTGGGGCTTTTTTAATTTGACTGCTTGTCTGTTATTAAGACACCTTCTTCAGCTGTCTTCCGTATCCCCACCCTCTCCTGGTCCTCCTTCTTCCAGTGGCCACCCCATTAGAGTCTTTTCCCTGGCTCTCATCTTTCCTTCCCCAAGCTGTGAAGGCTGGATGCCATGAGGAACATCCTTGTGTCGCTCTCTTCTGTCAGTGTCTCTCCTTGGGCCTTACCAGCCAGCCTCCTGAGCCCTCCCCGGGGTCCTCAACTGCCTCTGGGATCTCCCTCCGGTTTCACATGGAGACAGAAACAGGTGACTTAGCACATGAAACGTGACCACATTCCAGTTCTCTCCACTCCCAAACCTGGTTTTCTCCAAGCCTTTCCCATCTCGGTGAATGCTAGCTCCATTCTGAGAGTTTCTCATCAGAGAGCCTTTGAAGTCATTTTTTCATAAACCCCTTCATCTTCTGCCCCCCATATACTCCAGCATCACTTTCAGTAGGGCCCATATTCAAAGTCCCAGATCCAGCCAGTTCTCTCCACTGTACACATGTCCCCTTGGTCTGAGTCCTTTTGGCCTGGACTGAGCCTCCACAGATTACTGATGGGCTTCTCTCCACTCTTGGATAAGTGTTTCCTGATCAAAGGAGCCAGGATAGGTCTTTTAAAAAATATATCGGCTTCTTTATTTATTTGACTGTATTGGGTCTTAGTTATGAGACATGGGATCTTCGTTGCATCACGAGGAATCTTTCATTGTGGCACATGGACTCTCCGGTTGTGGCGTGCAGGCTCAGTAGTTATGGCATGCAGACTTGGTTACTCTGTAGCTTGTGGGATCTTAGTTCCCAGACCTGGGATCAAACCTGTGCCCCCTGCATTACAAGGTGGATTCTTAATCATTGGACCACCAGGGAGGTCCCAGGCTGGGTCTTAATGAGGCAACTTGCTTCTGGCCAGAACTCTCCACTGTCTTCGCATCTCAGCCAGAGAGAGTTCTGGTTCTCCTTCTTGCCAGAAATAACAGCTATCAAAGCTTGTATGCAAACTTCTGCAAAACTCTTCTGTACGTTTTCAGTTTTCATCCACAATCACTGCCCCCCAACCCTATCAACCTCCTGTGGCATCCATGCCAGCAGGAGGCCAGCCCTGCTTGGTAGGCACATGTTTGGTATATGTCCATTTTACATCAGAGTAAATGGACATATCTGTTATTAGACAGATCTACTAACGTGTATGCATCTTTGTTGAACTTTTAAGCTTTATAATTCTTTATACATATATCTTTACCTAATATTTTCCTCTATGCATGCTTTTCCTCTTTGCTTGCTCAATGAATCCACACATGGACAGAATATATTTTAAGGCCTCTTAATCAGAATTAATCGCATTGTCACTCGCAGTCCCTAAATGCAATGCTCATGTTTCTGATACAGTGTGTGCCACATCGTGTGTGAGCATCTTATTTGCAATCTAAAAGACTAAGGTTGGGCTTCCCTGGTGGCTCAAATGGTAAAGAATCTGCCTGCAATGCGGGAGACCCAGTTTCGATCCCTGGATTGGGAAGATTCCCTGGAAAAGGAATGAAACTCAAGTATTCATGCCTGGAGAATTCCTTGAATAGAGGAGCCTAGTGAGCTACAGTCCATGGGTCACAAAGAATCAGACATGACTGAGACAATTGCCTGGACTGAATGATGAGACTAAGTTCCTGGAGGGCAGAATGTCCAGAACATGATATATAGTCAGTGGTTACAAAGTGTTTTCTAACTGAATATACTTGAAAACTTTCTAGTGATGCAAATCTTAAAAAATACTAGGATGATTTTGATTGTGTGACAAGAACCATATCATCTACTGATCTTCTGAAAAGGTTGTGTTTTAATACTGACATCAGCTTCATTCAAAGATGTTAATAGAAAAGCCTTTAATAATAAATGTTTGAATGCTAGTTTTAATAATAAAGATTCTTCCACCCCTGAGTTATCTTCTATCCCAATGTTAGTAGTTAAGATAAATAGTCCTTATATAATATCTATTATCAGTAGAAGTGGTCAGGATAGACTGTTTTTACTGCTAAAAAACATTGCTGCTGCTGCTAAGTCGCTTCAGTCATGTCTGACTCTGTGCGACCCCATAGATGGCAGCCCACCAGGCTCCCCCGTCCCTGGGATTCTCCAGGCAAGAACACTGGAGTGGGTTGCTATTTCCTTCTCCAATGCATGAAAGTGAAAAAGTGTAAGTAAAGTTGCTCAGTTGTGTCCGACTCTTAGCAACCCCATGGACTGCAGCCCACCAGGCTCCTCTGTCCATGGGATTTTCCAGGCAAGAGTACTGGAGTGGGGTGCCATTGCCTTCGTATACATCTTTGTTGACCCTTTTAAGTTTTATAATTCTTTATACATTTATCTTTACCTAATTATTTTGATACCAGGTAGAAACCAAGCAGTCCATTTTCATTTTATGAAGATTAATACCCACTTTAAATGAACATAGTTTAACCTCTGATTTGTTAAATTTCCTTATTTTATTTTATAAAAATGATCATTTTTCCCAACGTTAAGGCAACCTTGGGCGAGGAACGACTGGTTATTGGTGGTGACCCTTAACCACAGTGCTGCACGTCCATGTGCAGGTTCGACGGGCCGCTGATGGAGCAGCTGCACAGCACGCCTCCCTGCCATGCGCTTTACCTGCCCTGTGCTGTAGAACAGCACCCCTCCCCTAGAAAGGAGAACTACCAGTGCTCACAAGGTATTCAAGCCCGCTCAAGGTCCGTTGTCCCGCCAGCTCCACACAGCATGTAACGCATGAGGACAAGAACTGACGAGTGCAATTATGTTACTTGTAATCAGCCTAACACTTTTCATTAAAGCTTAATTACCATTTAATCATGCATAAAATGCAAGAAAATGGAGTTCAGTTCTCAGGAGTGACCTTTACTCTGGGGGGTTAAATAAACGGCGGCTGAGCCTCCAGCGGTCAGACTTCTCGGCCCTCCCACCCCAGGGAAGATGGGCTCCAGGGTGATCTCGCTTCCTCGGAGTCCCAAGATGGATTTCCTGTAAAGAGCGGCCGTAACTACACGACATCCCTCCCTAATTTACTTTATTGGAAGATAATTTAATAGGTACATTTTCATTTTAAAAAATCATTTGTTGTTTATAGCAAGAGAGGCCCTTGGGGCTGCCAGTTGCCGAGCAGAGTAGGGTTGTTTTATAGGAATGAGTCTGTCATAAACCCTGGGCTCCTGCGCCTCCTGTCTACCTGCAGACAGTACACGGCAGGGGCCACCAGATGGCCACCCTCTCTGATTTCTTAGGACTCGTGGGGTCGGTGGAATGTTGACCACACATTCTTGTCATTGGCCACATGCACACATAGATTGTAAATGAGGCCAAAGAGTTTTGTCCACCTTTGATACCAGGCCTAGCTCACGACAGAGGTAGAATGGTTGTTCATTGAATTACTGAGACTAAGATGCTGGCTTAACTGAAATTCTAAATTCTGGATTCCACAGAGTGCTGGGGTTTTAGCTGTGGTTGGTGGTGGTTTAGTGGCTAAGTCATGTCCAACTCTTTGAGGCCCCATGGACTGCAGCCCGCCAGGCTTTTTGTCATGGGGTTTCCCCAGCAAGAATACTGGAATGGTTTGCCATTTCCTTCTCCAGGGGACCTTTGCAAACCAGGGGTCAAAACTGGGTCTCCTACATTACAGACAGATTCTTTACCAACTAAGCCATCAGGGAAGCCCTTTTAGCTGTGGTTAGTTTTGTCAAATGCTACCAAGATTGATAGAAAGAGGAACAGAGAGAAACAGGACACCTGAATGACACTTCTCCTGTTCTTGGGGTCATGTCTTTCCCCCTGTCCAGTTTTATTGAAATATAATTGACTTATTGCATATAAGTTAGATTCTGCAATCTGAAAAATAAAGCAGACTAGTGAATATTTTAAAAAAGCAGACTCATAGAGAAAACAAGCTAGTGGTTACCAGTGGGGAAAGGGAAAGAGGGAGAGGCAAGACAGGGGTATGGGATTAAGAGGCACAGACTAGTATGTATAAAATAGATAAGCCACAAAGTTATACTGTACAGGGAAATATAGTCATTGTTTTGTAATAGTGTTAACTCAAGTATAATTTAAAAAATATATCAAATTGCTGTGTTGTATGCTCCAAACTAATATTGTAAATCAGCTATACCTCGAATTTAAAAAATAATAAAAATAATTGACACATAGCATTGTGTAAGTTTAAGGTGTACAACATGTTGATTTGATACATTTATGGACTGAACAGAATGATCACCACCTTAGCTTTTGCTCACCTCACATCGCTTACCGCTGTTTTTGGTGGTGAGAACAGTGAAGGGCTACTCTCTGAGCAACCTGCAGATACACAGTGCAGTCACATACAGCCATCTTGCTGTGCACTGGACCACAGCACTTACTCATCTGTAGCTAGAGATCTGTGCCCTCTGACCAGCATCTCTCCATCCCACCCCCCCACAGCACCGGCCCCTAGGAATCACCATTCCAGCCTCTGATTCTGTGAATTCAGCCTTTCCAGATTCCAAATATATGATATCATACAGTATTTGTCTTTCTCCTTCTGACATCTCACTTAGCACACTGCCCTCAAGGTCCATCCATCTTGTGGCAAATGACAGGATTCCCTTCTTTTTCATGGGTGAATAATAGTCCTGTGTATGTGTGTATGTATGTATGTGAGTGTGTGTAGCTGTGGGATTGCTTGATCATGTGGTAGTGTCAGTGTTTTCAGGAACCTCCACACTGTTTTCCATGGTGACTGCACCAGTTAACATTCCCTCCGACAGTGCACAAAGCGTTCTTTTCCTTGAGGGTGTGTTTAATACTTACCATGAGAGAGAGAGGAGAAGGCAATGGCACCCCACTCCAGTACTCTTGCCTGGAAAATCCCATGGACAGAGGAGCCTGGTAGGCTGCAGTCCATGGGGTTGCTAAGAGTCGGACACGACTGAGCGACTTCACTTTCACTTTTCACTTTCATGCATTGGAGAAGGAAATGGCAACCCACTCCAGTGTTCTTGCCTGGAGAATCCCAGGGACGAGGGAGCCTGCTGGGCTGCCGTCTATGGGGTCACACAGAGTCGGACACGACTGAAGTGACTTAGCAGCAGCAGCAGCATGAGAGAGAGAGGAGCCCTTTTCTATACAACCAGCCAGAGCGTCATCTGCACCTACCTTTCTGCTAGTCTCGATCCCACTCATACTGAAGGCTCATAAACCATTCCTCAGACAGCAGCGATTTCTGTGCGGAGTCCTAGCATGATTCCCCCAGGACCTCAGATGTAACTCTGTGTCACACACGATGCTTTGGGCAGGGTTACGCTTTCTTGCTTTAATGAGAAGGAAGTGCTCCTAAATTTTATAGACTGAATTATCACAACATCATTCAGAAATAAGCTGAGTCAGTGAGGACAGCATAAAAAATGAGTCACTGTGACAAATATTGCGGTTAAGCATCTGACCACTCTGTCCAGAATAGAGGTCACCCTTAGTTTCATAATGTGTGTGATCACATTGGTGTGGTAACTAGGAATTAATGAACTGACCACTCATTCATTCGTGTATTCTTTTATTTATACACTGACAACTAAAAAAATTTAGTCACAACCTGAAAGTAGAGTGTTATTTTATTGGGTGAGAATGTTTAGGACTCCAGCCCAGGAGGCAGCATCTCAGTAACGCTGAGAAAACTGCTCCAAGGAGGTGGGCAGGGGAGTCAGGCTATACACAAGTCTGCAGCAAAGGGAGCAGGCAGTCTGAACATCAAAGGCTGGGTAGCGAGTTAAGGAACTCAGTGTTCTGTGCATGAGAAGATGCAAGCCTCGGGGCTGCCTGAATGCATGCCTTTTGTGTGCACCTCGGCTGTCTGGGGCCAATCCAGTTTCCTTGGTCACGTCTCTTCCTGCATTCCCCCAGCTCCTCGGCAAGCACGTGGAGTGTGACAGCTTACACTGGATCGCAGTTTGGGAAGGCTTATTCACATTTGGAGGCCAGAAATCACCGATGGTGGTGGCATTTCTTGTTTATTGATATGGCAGAAGATCCTTGCATTTCACAACACCAACCAGTATTCAGCCCCTTCCTGCTGCATTCCTGATGCTTTGTGAATGTGGAGGATCAGAGCTGAGATGTAGATGTTACCTGGTCTTCATAAAAGATATGGAAGAGGCAGGTGGATTTCACCTCCCCTGAGGCTTATGCTGTTCACCCAGTCTCTCTCCTGGTCTCTGTCTGCCTCCTCCGGACAGCCCGCCTGGCACCCCAGCTGCCTAGGCAGGACTCTGCTCCACTGTGGCTCACAGAGACAACCTCTGCTGTCCTTGGGTGACCAGCCACCTCCGAGGTCCTCAGCACCTCTCACACCCTGTGGTCTCCACTCTATCCACCCGTCACTCTCAGGAACACACACTGCATTCAGATTTAGCAACACTGTTAGAGTGGAAAGGAAAAAAATATGTATACATATACACTTCCCTGGTGGCTCAGACGGTAAAGCACCTGTCTACAATATAGGAGACCCGGGTTTGAGCTCTGGGTTGGGAAGATCCCCTGGAGAAGGAAATGGCAACACACTCCAGTACTATTGCCTGGAAAATCCCATGAACAGAGGAGCCTGGTAGGCTACAGTCTATGGGGTCAGAAAGAGTTGGACACGACTGAGTGACTTCACTTTCATACACATACACATGTAATCTTAAGTATTATGAGACTCATTTAAACTATAGTAAGCTGCATACCATTCTAATGGATAATGGCAGAAACCAAAGAGGAACTAAAGAACGTCTTGATGAGGCCAACTTCGGGAGATGGTGAGGGACAGGGAAGCCTGGGCACTGAAGTCCATGGGTTGCAGCTGGAGCATCATCTGCACCTAACTTTCTGCTAATCTCGATCCCACTCATACTGAAGGCTTGTAAACCATTCCTCAGACAGCAGCGATTTCTGTACAGAGTGCCAGCATGATCCCCCAGGACCTCAGATAGGGCAACTGAACACCACCACCAAGCTGCATAATCCTGTATCTTGATGAGGGTGAAAAAGTCAGCTTAAAACTAAGCATTAAAAAAAATTAAAAATTAAGATCATGGCATCCGGCTCTTACTTCATGGCAAACAGCAGGGGAAAAGGTGGAAGTAGTGAAAGACTTCCTCTCCTTGGGCTCCAAAACCACTGCGGACGGTGACTGCAGCCTTGAAATCAGAAGACGGTTGCTTCTTAGCGGGAAAGCTATGACAAACCTACACAGTGTGCTGAAAAGCAGAGACATCACTCTGCCAGCAAAGGTCTGTATAGTTAAGGCCACGGTCTTCCCATGGTCATGTACAGGTGTGAGAGCTGAATGGTAAAGAAGGCAGAGAGCCAAAGAATTAACGCCCTCAAACTGTGGCGCTGGAGAAGACTCCTGAAAGTGCCTTGGACGGCTAGGAGATCAAACCAGTCTATCTTAAGGGAGATCAACCCTGAATATTCACTGGAAGGACTGATGCTGGAGCTGAAGTTGAAGCTCCAATACTGTGGTCACCTGATGCAAAGAGCCAACTCATTGGTAAAGACCCTGATTCTGGGAAAGATTGAGGGCAGAACGAGAAGAGGGCATCAGAGAATGAGATGGCTGGATGGCATCACCGATGCAATGGACATGAACTTGGGCAAACTTCGGGAGATGGTGAGGGACAGGAAAGCTTGGTGTGCTGAAGTCCACAGGTTACAAAGAGTCGGACATGACTGGATGACTGAAAAACAACAACAAGCTGCATAATCCTGCATCAGATAACCCTCAAAGGTGCACAAGCCTGTGCACACACATGTAATATTATATAAGTTTTAGAATAGGCATCACAGAGGCACTGTTTTCTACCCAGGACTTGGGGCTAAGCCCCATCTACACAGCTCTGTAAACAAGCATGTGTATGATTTTCGTGTGAATTAGGTGAAATTAGGGCATCACACTCTTTTTCATCATACTCTTTTTGCTGCCCACAGTGTTGATGAGGGCTAATCTCAACAGTAAGGAACACAAAAGCACTTTGATTTATCGATTTTCCCCAATATAAGGGATTGCTATTATTTATTCTCAGTTCTAGAGGCATATTGACTCAGGGGAAGTATATGTGATAAATGAGACAGTCTGCGGTTCTCAAATTAGATCCCCCCTCTCTCTTGCCTCCTGTTTCACACCACTCAGTTCACACTGACAAAAGCAAGATCCTCCTGATACTTGGAAGGTGTGGAGATAGTGAAGCTGTGATTTAGAAACAGGAAAAGACGGTAAACAAGTGAATAGCACTTGATCACCCTAATGATATAGTACCAGATCTTTGCATTGCTGTAACCATCAGAGATTTCTGTAACATACTGAAGTTGTTAACCCTGTACTTGTTATCAGTGAAGAATTTGCAGAGTGTCTAATGAAAAATGTGATACTCATCTTTTTCTCTCAAGTCCATCTTATGTATACAGATTATTTTATTTTTCATACCTCAGAGAACTGAGAATCAATTTAACTGTGGTGACTAATGTTATAGACATTTAGAAATTAATCTTTGGAGGATGAGGGTTGAAGGTTTTAATTTGAGTGTGACTAGATATAAAGAAACTAAAATCTCTTTGAATAACTGAATGAGGGAATCTTTTTTGTTATGAGGATGCAAAACATAGGATTTTATGATATGTTCAAAATTTGCATATTTTTGTTACTAATAGATGTAATGATTTTTTTTTTAATAACTAAAGGCTAAAATATTTTTAAATCTGCAGGAACAGACATACTTGGCTTTCCATACATGGTATATTTGACATGATGAAAGGAGTTATGTTCATTAGTATTTTTTTCAGGGCACTTACTATTCCTTTACATAGGAGGGGCTAAGCTTAGTCCTCAGTGCAATCTTTGGAACTTAACCAACATAACTGATTCAGATACTATGGTGAATGCGAGTAACCTGTTACACTCTTATATGTTTTAGAAATTTTCCAAGTGCATTCTTTTACATACCTGGTCCAATGTTTAACAACCATGTGGCATGCAGAACTCAAAAAATATAGTTTTATAACTAGCAAATAAATATTAAAACATTTATTTGCAAGGAATAGAAACATTATTTGACTTACAGATACCACCTAAATTGGACATTTATTATGTCCCACTAATGTTCTAGTTCCAATAAATGATTATGAGGATCTTTGAGATCACTTTAAAAGCTAGTTTGAAACATTGAAAACAAGTTAATTAAAAAATTCTTGTTGTGTAGTCACCCAGTTGTGTCCAACTCTTTGCAACCCCATGGACTGCAGCATACCAGGTCTCCCATCCCTCACCATCTCCAGAAGTTTGCCCAAGTTCATGTTCATTGTATCAATGATGCCATCCAGCCATCTCATCCTCAGATGCCCTCTTCTCCTTCTGTCCTCAATCTTTCCCAGCATCAGGGTCTTTTCCAACGAGTTGGCTGTTCACATCAGATGACCAAAATAGTGGGGCTTCAGTTTCAGCAACAGTCCTTCCAACGAGTATTCAGAGTTGATTTCCCCTAAGACTGACTGTTTTGGTCTCTTTGCTGTCCAGGGAATTCTCAGGAATCTTCTCCAGCACTACAGGGCAAAGGCATCCATTCTTTGGTGCTCTGCCTTCTTTACAGTCCAGCTCTCACAACTGTACATAACCACTGGGAA
>NW_011494612.1:999459-1022661 GCF_000754665.1 Bison bison bison | reverse complement strand
GGAAGACCCTAGCCTTGACTATGTGGACCTTTGTCGGCAGAGTAATGTCTCTACTTTTCAAAACACTGTCTAGATTTGTCACAGCTTTCCTGCCGAGAAGCAGTCATCTTCTGCTTCCATGGCTCTGGTCACCATCTTTCACTCTCTACCTTTATCCTCATCAAGAGGCTCTTCACTTTCTGCCATCAGAGTGGTATCATCCACATATCTGACGTTGTTGATGTTTCTCCTGCCTATCTTGATTCCAGCTTGTAGCTCATCCAGCCTGGCCTTTCTCATGATGTGTTCAGTGTTTAGGTTAAATAAATGGACAGCCCTGTCATACTCCTTCCTCAATCCTGAACCAGTCAGCTGTTTCATACAGGGTTTGAACTGTTGCTACCATACATGACCACTGGAAAAACCATAGCTTTGACTAGATGGACCTTTGTCTGCAAAGTAATGTATCTGCTTTTTAATACTCTCTCTAGGTTGGTCATAGATTTTCTTCCAAGGAGCAAGTGTCTTTTGATTTCATGGCTGCAGTCAGCATATGCAGTGATTTTGGAGCCCAAGAAAATAAAGTCTCTCACTGTTTCCATTGTTTCCTCATCTATTTGCCATGCAGTGATGGGACCAGATGTCGTGATCTTAGTTTTTTGAATGTTGAGTCTTAAGCCGGCTTTTTCACTTTTATCTTTGGCTACAAAGAATGTAATCAATTTTGTCTCAGTATTGACCATTTGGTGATGTCCATGTGTAAAGTCATCTCCTGTGTTGTTGAAAAAGGATGCTTGCTATGACCAGTGATCTCTTTGTGGATCACTGCCTTGTCGTCGTGATGGGGCTTGCATAATTAAAAAATAGCCAATGTTACAATATAAACGTAGTGGACTCAGACCCTACTATAAGCAGCAGAAATGGTACAAGGTCAATTGTTATGAGAAAGTGACTTCTGAGTTTGAAAATGAAAATCTGTAGTGTAGGGGGATTTATCATCTAGTTTAATAGCTGCAATATAAATAGCTCTTGGATTATTATATTTTGATTTAATTAGCATGAAATATGGGACTCGGGCTTTTTTGCTTTAATGGAATTCACATTCTGCATTGTGGAAAATCAAAGTGATTGATTTATTTCTGTTGCATGTTGAAGTTTTTTTTTTTTTAATTGTAGGATTCAATTTACACTTACATTTGATAGTCTACTTTAATGACATATTTTCATAGCTATTAAGTGCTTATTCAGTACAAAGACCATGAAAGCAAATGTTCCACTTTTGAAACATTGTTACAGAGGACATTTGAGTAGCAGATCATAAAAGGTATTTAATGTTTTCTTATAATAATGTTACCCTTTCTGTCAAGTGTTTTAATACCTGTGCTTTCACTGACAAAGTAAAATCTTTCATGCATTCTGAGGTTTCAAGGTATCTATCTGAAGAACCAGTTCAATTCAGTTGCTCAGTCATGTCCAACTCTTTGCAACCCCATGGACTGCAGCACACCAGGTTTCACTGTCCATCACCAACTCTCAGAGCTTGATCAAACTCATGTCCATCGAGTCAGTGATTCCATCTGAAGAATCTTGGCCTTAAATTTATTTTCCTTGCCTGTGGCTCACAGTAATAGCATTAATGAAGCCTCTCAGTAAGTAGTAATTGTGTACTTGAAAGGACTTTTGCTTGATTTAGTATATTTTTTAAAAAATTCTGAAATAGTCATTAACCTCAGGAACTGGTTAAACTGACAATATATAGTCTGCAACTTCAGATTTGCCAGTATCCACCCATAATTTCACAATCCTGAAGCCCACATTGCTTCCTGTCATGAAGAAGTATGCAGAAATACACAATTCCTATACTGACTCCTAACTCTTCATCCCTTCAAGTTTTGAAATTAAACATGAGTATATACCTACATGGAACTTCCTTGGTGGCTCACTGGGTAAAGAATCCGCTTGCAATGTGGGAGACTCAGGTTCAATCCCTGGGTCATGAACCCCTGGAGGCAGCCATAGCAACCCACTCCAGTATTCTTGCCTGGAGAATCCCATGAACAGAGGAGCCTGGTGGGCTACAGTCCATGGGGTTGCAAAGAGTCAGACATGACTGAGCAGCTAATGACATACACACATATACCTACACAAAAATAATTTTTAATATAAAATGATTTGTATTCATTTTATATGATTCAAGTGAATACTACAATTCAGGCATATACATATGCATGTATGTGTATATATCCATATAAAAAAGCCTATATATATATATATACATAAATCTTTTTTTTCTTTTCTGCACTGGTATTTATTGCAGCGCATGGTCTTTTCTCTTGTTGCAGTATGCAGGCCCTCTAGTTTTGGCCCATAGGCTCTAGAGCATTCAGAATTAGTTGCCCTGTGGCATATGGAATCTTAGTTCCCTGACCAGGGATCGAACCCATGATCCCTGCATTAGAAGGCAAATTCTTAACCACTGGACCACCAAGAAGTCCCTATATAATTTAAACTTTTTATTTAAAAGTACTTATAAATTCACATGCCCATGTAAGAAGTAAAACAGATCCTGTGGACCCTTAAGAAGTTCCTCCCAAGTGGTAACCTGCAGAACTAGTGTACACATCACAGCCAGGCTGTCAACAATGGCCAGTCAACAGGCGGAACATCTATCACCCAAAGCTTCCTCAGGATGTCCTTTCAGCCACCCACTGCCCTCCTGCTGCCTCCAGGCAACCTCTAATGTGCCCTCCATTTCCATAACTCTGCCGTTCCCAGAACATCATATGAAAGGAATCGTGTAGGCTGTAGTCTCTCAGGACTGACTTTTTCTCTCAGTTTAGTGCTGAGGAGATCCACTGGGGCTGCAACGTGTGCCTTGGGTTCATCCCTTTATGTGGCTGAGTGATATTCCATTGACTGGACATACCAGCTTGTTTAATCATTCACTCACTGAAGGACATTTAGCTTGTTTCTAGCTTGGGACCATTTTGAACGAAGCTGCCATAAACATTCATGTACAAGTTTTTGTGTAAACCTAAGTTTTCATTTATCCAGGATAAATGTATAGAAATGTAATTTCTGGGCTGAATGGCAACGGAATGTTTAGATCTTAATGGCCAAATGATTGTCCAGAAGGCCTGTACCATTTTACATTTCTACGAGCAATGTATAAGTGACTCCTTTTCTCTGTATCCTCACCCAGTATTTGATGTTGTCTGTTTATATGATATAATTAGCTGCACTAATAGGTATGTTGTATGCTTATATGATATAATTAGATGCACTAAGAGGTGTGTAGTGATATCTCTTTGCAATTCCTGAATGGCTGGTGATCTTGAACATCTTATTACATATTTATTTGCCATCTGTACATTCTCTTCAGTGACATGTTTTTCCATGTCTTTTGTTCATTTTCTGGTTGAATATTTTCATGTTTTCCTTTTATTTTTTTGCATCTTCAGAATTCTTGATATGTTTTAGATACTAGTCTTTTGTCAGATATGTGAATTTTAAACTGCTTTTATTGGTCTTCATATTGTCTATCCATCTTCTTAACAAAGTCTTTTTGGGGGAAAAAAGTTTTTAATTTTGAAGTTTAGTTTATTAATTTTTGCTTTTATAGATGGTGCTGTTGTTGCCATGTCCTTGCCTAGCCCTAAATCCTCAAGATTTTTCTCCTAGACATTTTTCTGGAAGTTTCATGGTTTTACATTCTGTATTTAAAGCTGTGATCAACCATGAATTAACTTCTGTGGAAGATGTGAGGCTTGCATCAAAGCTGGCTATTTCCCCAGTGCCGTGTGTTACTTTTGAAATCCAGGGGGAAGGATCTGTGAAATGTGCATCCATCACTTTGAGCAGCCGTCACTTCTGTTCTTGACCTTGGAAGATCTTAGAATACTCTGTGTCTCCAGTTCCTGAAGCACTTTGATGTTGTCAGGAGGGAGAGGAAGAATGTAGATCGAATTAGTGGACCTTGGTAGAATTTGGACCCACCTTCTTTCTTTAATGTGGAGCCTGGGATTGAGTGGAAACACTGCATTGGATGAATTGAGGTTCCTCTTTCCTGTGTGTTTTCAAACCTTTTCCAGCCGCTGAAGCACTAATGCATGCTTGATGGAGTTCTGGTGACCAGCTCATGTTTATCCTGTCAAACATAGTCAGTGGCCCTCCAGAAGGAGATTTTCTGTGCCATGATCTAACCCAAAGAGCAACTTTTCAGAGAAAATGGTAACCTGACACTTGCACAAAGAATTCATTCAACTTTCTTAACCCAAGAACAGGCGCTTTTCATGCACAGGTTAAGATCTGAAGATTAGAATATGTCTGCCTCTGATGAGAAGCACACTGGTGTCACCGTGTGCTTTTCCATGTATGTGGTGAGCATGCTCTCTGGTACGTTACGAAAGGGAATTTTAAGATAATAAATGTACACAAAGCAGACTTCGCTTCTGTGAATGAATAACCGGTGGTGAGCATCCTCTCTGGTATGTTATGAAAGGGAATTTTGAGATAATAAATGTACACAAAGCAGACTTTGCTTTGTGAATGAAGCAATATTTACCAGTCAGTAAATATACTTTTAAGTGATGTTTAAATTAAAAAAAAAAAATCTGAGTAATACTCCATTGTGTATATGTACCACAGCTTTCTTATCCATTCATCTGCTGATGGGCATCTAGGTTGTTTCCATGTCCTGGCTATTATAAACAGTGCTGTGATGAACATTCATGTTGATGTATGGCAAAACCAATACAGTATTGTAAAGTAATTAGCCTCTAATTAAAATAAATAAATTTAAATTAAAAACAAACAAAAACAAAAAAAAATGCAAATTAGAAAGTAAAAAAAAAAAAGGCAAGAGGACTTGACACATTTAACAAGACATGGTCCAAATGCTCAATTTTTTTAGTTAGGATAGAAAGAGAACACAACTTTGCAAATTATTTTTGAATGCATATATTCTATACAGTCTCCAGTGTCAAAAATGACTTTAACCAATTGGGAATAAATTTGAGTCCACTGTATTTCTCATGATTCAGTAGTTCTACATCATCATTGCTGCCTTGTACAAACAAAATGTCAGGTCCCTGGCTTTTATGCTAAGTGAAGCACAGGTTCGGGTCACTCAAGCCTATTGGAGTGGCTCTAGATTCAGGGGGCAAGGAGTGGAGATATCTCTTAGATCCCACTAGGCTTGTGGAAGATTCTATATGACTTGAAACATTCTAGAGAACCCCTGCCTGGGGAAATTGAAGAACACAATGTATACACCTCAGGAATAGCATCTTCTTCTCAGGTGATAGGAGGGTAAGACTGCTGCAACTAAAACTATTGTTTCCCTTTTTATGGAAGAAAAAACTGGGAAGATTCAGTCATTAAAATCCTGTTTGAAGAAAAAAAATATTTAAGACAAAATTGAGTGAAAGAAGCAGACGTACGGCACATAAAAGAATACAGTCGTGAAAAGGAAATGAGCGCGTGTCACATCCATGACCCTGTGTGACCCTGAAGGTGGAAAAGAAATTTCTGCCCCAAAGAAATATCATTGGTTGGAGGCTCTCATATTAGTCTCCAAATAAGCTTTATTGTCATTACCAGAAAGCATTTTTCCACAGTGTGTAACTGGGGGGAAATAAAATGGAGTTTATTTAAAAAAAAAAAAAAAAACAGCCAATATATTTCCCGGTGCATTGTTTTAAATTGTTTGTTTTTTCCTCATGTAATCTCATTGTTTTTTGTTTTTTTTTATTTTTAATCCAATCTGGAGTAACCTAGGAACTTTTAATTTTTATTTTGTAATTCTAAAAGGGAAGAGTAAGAGTTTGGGGTTCAATTCAGCTAAGCCATCATGATTGGAAATCTCAGTCTTTAAACATACACAAGCCATATGAAGAACATCCCCCCCCGCCCCCGCCCCCGACTAAGGCCATGTGTAGAACTATTTTACTACAAGTCACATTTTCATGTAATTGGCATAAGTTTAGCTAATTATGTAGATGCTGTATTTATGTTTTTTCATGCCTTTTATTGATTTTCCAGTTGAGTATATAGATGCTATAGTTCATACAATATGAACTACATGAGTACGTAAATTTTTAATGCCATGCTCTATGATTATTATTACAGATATTCAGAGTGAAAATTTGCTTTAGAAGTAGAAAACTCTTTCAAAACTGAATTAAATTTCATCCCATTAAAGGATATATAACCCTTAGTGCAAGCCACTGTTTTATATATTGATATTCTGTGGATCTTTATTTGGGAGGATTTGAATAAGTCTATGGAAAAAACATGCTCTATAATTACATTTATTTAGAATACACTGTATTAAATTATTTTTTTAAGTTTCTTTATTCTCTGAGCCTTTAATCCCTGATATACAATGGAGACCTACAAGAGAGAGTTGGAGGATGTGGTATTTGTTAGTCTTATTAGACCAGACACCTATTAATAACCTACAGAAAAGTGTTCTGCAGAACACTTGTCTTGTAAACTCATGTGTCTTTTGAAATTCTTCTTATGTACAAAATCTGTGTGCATCTTTGTGTAAAGCTTCTTCACTGAGTAATGTGCTTTTGCTTTAATGAATATTGAATAAAAATTTGGAAAGAGAAGTAATAAAAGCATATCTCTTAAAAATTACAATTAGACTCATCGATGATCTCCTTGGCTTTTTTTCTAAAGATTTATTTTTAAATTATTTTAGTACTATGTACTTATTTATCATAGAAGTATTACTATGGATATTTACTAAGAGCTGTCGTTGCCAAGTTATGCTTTGGCATGTCAGCCAAGTCATGTCTGACTCTTTGCAACCCCATGGACTACAGCACGCCAGGCTTCCCTGTACTTTGGTATCTCCTGGAGTTTGCTCAAATTCATGTCCATTGATTCGGTGATGCCATCCAACTATCTCCTCTATTGACCCTTCTCCTCCTGCCTACAATCTTCTCCATCATCAGGGTCTTTTTCAGTGAGTCAGCTCTTCACATCAGTTGGCCAAAGTATTGGAGCTTCAGCTTCAGCACCAGTCTTTCCAATGAATATTCAGGGTTGATTTCCTTTAGGATTGACTGGTTTGATCTCTTTGCTTAATAGACAATTAACTTTTAATACTAAGTATTTATTTTTAAATTATTTTAATGCTATATTAAATTAATTCTCATTTGGAAGTGAGTATGTAATCATCCATGTGACCACTTGCTTGAATAAAGAATGATGTTTCTTTCAGAGATGTGAAATTCAGTCCAATGGACAAGATTGAAAATGTACAACAAGATTTGCTTATTTTTTTTCCTGAAGCCCAGAGAAATCTCAGCAACAATAGAGCACAGTTAGATCTTAGATTCTTCAGTTACTCAAATAGTAAACTCAAGATTGATCATTTGTAAAATACTAGTTCCATGGAAGCACCATTGTGTTGCCTAGGTGATGGCCACAATGGGCTATGATTCTGGTGCTTGAATTCTCTAACTGCTCTTCTCTATTGTAAAGAGTTGTGGGTTACGGGTGTGACACTCCTGGCATCCTAACTAGAAGCTTTGTGTCCTCAGGTCCATTCCGCATTCCACTGCTGAACTGGTCTTCTTTCAGGGAGATGTGCTTGCCTTCTGCCTTGCCTGCTGATCTTTGCAGCTGATGAGAGTGGAAACTGAAAGAAGCTTCCTCAGTGGCTCTGACTCAGCATTTCCTGCTCTCTTTCCATTGAAAAACTTACTCTTTTTTGATACTTATTGAGAACGCTCCTTCAAGTAAAATTCCCCTACTCAAAACACTAATAATTACAATGGCAATGATGACAGGCATGATAAGCCAGCCTTCGTGCAGTGGGATTAAGGCAGAACTGAAATGGAGGGTCTGCAAGGCCCAGTATGACAGTAAAGTAAGTTCTCTGGAAACATAGCCACTGAAAATATGCCAAAGGTGTTGGACATGATTAAGTTTAGCTTTTTAAAATGTATCACTGAAACTGCAGGAGAGTAAGGGATCCTCAGAGTCACCAAAGTAATGTGAGATGCAGAAAGGCCATGAAATTAAGGGGTTGGCTTTGTCCTGGGAGCAGACCCAGGTTCGATCTCTAGGTCAGGAAAATCCCCTGGAGAAGGGAATGGCAACCCACTCCAGTGCTCTTGTTTGGAGAATTCCATGGACAGAGGAGCCTGGTGGGCTATAGTCCATGGGGCTGCAAAAAGTTGAACACGACTGGGTGACTTTCTCACTTTACTTTCCCCTGAAAGCATCTGTCAGTAGGACCCTAGTGAGACTGAATTTCATTTCTGAGAGTCTGTGGGCTGAAAAGATAGGAAGAAACATCTGAGAGCTTTTCAATATTGGAAATATAATCAGATCCGCTTACACACTGCTAGAACTCCAAGAAGGAAATGGCAACCCACTCCAGTGTTCTTGCCTGGAGAATCCCAGGGACAGGAGAGCCTGGTGGGCTGCCATCTGTGGGGTTGCACAGAATCGGACACGACTGAAGCAACTTAGCAGCAGCAGCAGCAGAACTCCAAAGAGAGGTCTGCTGTCACTACAAGGGAGAAAAGTTAGATGGTAAAGACAGATAGACAGACGGATGGACAGATACGGATATAGACACAGGTATAGAAATAGACACAGGGACAGAGAACTCATAGCCACAAGCAGGTTTCAGGCTAGTTTATAAATGAATTTGTGCCACCTCTGTGGTCCAAAATGCCTCAGCAGAGACTTTATTTTAAAGAGGTAGAAGGCTTCTCTTCTTCCAGGCACATGGGAAAGTCAAATGAGAATCCCCTCTGCATAAATGCACCTTCAAAAGAATTACTGCAAGTGAAGTCCCATAAATAGAAGAGCAAAATCAAAATTCAGGGGCACCTTAGACTCTGAGAGATATTGGAATCATTATCAGATCAGACCATAAGAGTGTAAAAAACAAAAGTGAATAAAATTATGAGTAGAGAACAAAATACTGTATAAATGGCCAAAGATGTTTGAACAAAATGCTAGCGGAGAAACAATGACAGGAAGTTTAAAACTCAACTACATGACAGTATAATAAATTTGATGCAGATGGAGAGAAGATTATGATAGGAAAATGGTCTAAAAAATTACCCAGAAGATGGAACAAAGATTTTTTAAAAATGAAAAGTTAAGAGACATGAAGGATAGAGACATTTGTCAAATTTTAGTTCATATAAGGGGAATACAGATAATAGGAGGGAACTGATATTTGATAAGATAGTTGCTTAATCTTCAGATTTAAAACTTTGAATGTGTTCCAAGCAGGACTAATATAAGAAGGTTCATTCATAGACATGATATTGCAAAACTTTTATTTCCTTAGAAATATAAGGCAATTCATGCATAGACATCATATTGTGAAATGTTAGGACATCAAAGATAGATGATCTTAAAGTCATTCCAGACTGTGAGATTAAGTAGGAAAACTGGAAAGCAGAAAATTGTAATACGTTAACAGCATTGAGGGAGAAATGAGAACAGAAACATCTATTGATCCTACAGTATCAGGTTAGTAAAAATATTCTTTAGATTAAAGGAGAATTTAAAATATTTTCAAAGAACTAAAGGTGTTTTTGGACAAAACAGTTTAAGAGGGTTTGGGTCATCTTAGCTGGTTGTCACATGAGAAGGCATCAACCCAAGGAAAATGTATCCTATCTTATTTTCCTCAAGTTTCCTTGAGATTGGGGTTCTCAAATCATTTAAATTGTGGCATATATTTTCATTAAAATATTGTTGAGAAAAATCAAAGGGAAATGAGTGTGTGTGCATAGCATCATATAAATCCTTAATATTTTCTATAATTGGTTGAATTTTCATCAGGATTTTTCTAGCATCTGTTCAAAGGAAGCATAATCAAGATGCAAGTTATCAAATATATTCTTGAGGGAAAAAAATGTTCACATGTGGACAAGTGATTCATTATGCCGATCAAAGGCGCTTCAGCCACAGGGCTCCACATCTGTAAGAGTGTAGGGATCACGTCTCCAGTCACTAATGTGATGTCCCTTTGTTCCAGCATCCATCGCATCCACCTGCAACGACCCGGGTATGCCTCAAAACGGTACCCGCTACGGGGACAGCAGAGAACCTGGGGACACCATCACCTTCCAGTGTGACCCTGGGTACCAGCTCCAAGGGCAAGCTAAAATCACCTGTGTGCAGCTGAATAACCGATTCTTTTGGCAACCAGACCCTCCTACATGCATAGGTATTGTGCAATTGAATGTAGCAGTTTTAAATTGGGGAAGGAGTGCATGCTATCATTAAAATTGCTCTATAAAATGCATTATTCTTCAGAAGTATTTCTCAAGAGTTTCTTGCATACCCTCAGGTTTTCTGAGATTACATTGAAATTTTATTATAAACCTTTAAACTTTATTTTATTAGGTGAAATAAAGGAAGTAGTTTACTTAATGTACAGTAATTGACATTTCCCTAAAATTTCCTATCCTTAACAAATCTTATAAAAATATAGATCAATCAAGTTACTGTAATTTAAAATTTTGGGTGGCTGAAAATTCATAACCCTACCATTGTTGTTCTCATTTTTAATATAGAAATGTGCCCTTAAGCAAAGGCTACTCAATAAAGAATATGTTCTCTTTTTAGATAATTTTTCTGTAATAGCAGTACATTTTAATAGAATCCTAAAACCTAGAAATTATACTGCTATGTCAATATACAGATAAAAGGAAAGACTTCTTTCTGAAATTTACTATAATTTTGCAGTTTCACCTTATTAAGAAGAAAACAATCGGTATTGCAGACCTTAGTCTGAACAACCAATATCCAAGATACCTGCTTGTGCATGCTCAGTCACTCAGTCGTGTCTAACTCTTTGTGACCCCATGGACTGTAGCCTGCCAGGCTCCCCTGTCCCTGGGGTTCTCCAGGCAACAATACTGGAGTGGGTTGCCTTTCCCTCCTCCAGGGGATCTTCCCTATCCAGAGATCGAACCTGTGTCTCCTGCATTAGCAGGCAGATTCTTTACCACTGAGCCACCTGGGAAGTCCCCTATTCTATTACAAATATGGTTTTAAGGAAAGACACATTTTTTTAATAAACAGTTATTCACCATTCAATTAAATATTTTGCCATAAATACCTATTTATGGTAGCCCATCTTAATTTTTTTAAAACCTTTGTTATTTTAATGAACAGTCACAGGGTAATTTGTACTTCCTTATAATCTGTTTAAAAAATATAAAATTGAGTTAATCTGCAAAGAGAGGAAGTGATAATGAAGTCATATGCTCATAGTTAATGGCCCATTTTGCATCGGATGACCTTGAGGGAATTTTGTGACTTAAAATGATTTCTACTGTCATAATGCACAGCAGTGAAAAAATTCTCAGTGATCCCATGGTGCTATAATGTGCAACTCTTAACTTATTACAGAGTGCTTGCAGGAGTCTGGAGATAGATGAGATCGACAGCTCTGCTTCTTAGCACGTGGAGGCCTGTCAAAGAGTTACCATGCTTGTGTAATGTTCTGCGCCGTATTTACATTTCATGACTTTCATGAGTACTGTCATATATTTCATCTCAAGCTGAGTCATCAGGAGATACACCAGATTTCTTCGTGTTCCTTTTTTAAAGTGGAGTAATTACCTATAAATGCAACCAACATGTTAAGCCATTGGTCTGTTTTTAAATCAGGAAAGGCACTTTTTCCCTCAATTTGCATGAGTTTAAGCTTATGGACCGGAGAAGGCAATGGCAACCCACTCCAGTACTCTTGCTTGGAAAATCCCATGGATGGAGGAGCCTGGTGGGCTGCAGTCCATGGGGTCGCTGAGAGGTGAACATGACTGAGCGACTTCACTTTCACTTTTCACTTTCATGCATTGGAGAAGGAAATGGCAACCCACTCCAGTGTTCTTGCCTGGAGAATCCCAGGGACGGGGGAGCCTGGTGGGCTGCCGTCTATGGGGTCGCACAGAGTCGGACACGACTGAAGCGACTTAGCAGCAGCAGCAGCAGCAAGCTTATGGACGAGTATATAAAGAAGCAATATGATTACCAGTTAATCTCTTGAAGATAATTTCTTGGTTTACATTCATTTGAACAATTCATTATAAAATTTGACCACCTTCCCAACTAATCTATGGTCTTTTTTGAGTTTGCCTCTTAGTTATCTAACTTTGGTCAGTGACTAGGTAAACGGGTTCTCAGCAATGAAAACAGATAACACTTCATCTTTCTTGAGTATCAGCTCCATGGATAAGCTAACATCACTCCCAGGCAATAGAATATCAATTGTATTGGCAACAGAAACCACCCACACACATAGATATTATGTAACACAAAAATGGAAAGCACATATCTAGGAATAAATGAGTATCTCTTCATCCCATTGTGAACATTTTTCCCTCAGAAAAGAGATAATGCTTTTGTAAGATAGTGGTCCACCTTAGTGGTGGTCGTGGTTTGGTGCTCATCTAAATTCTGTTCTGCTGATATGAGACAATTTTTACTTTTTTTTTTGCTTCTTCCTTATGTTTTTGTGTAAGTTTTATAAGCTACAGTTAAGAAAAAAGATGAAAAAGCACTGTCCCCTTTTTACCTAAGGGCAACTGCTATTCATGCGAACATGCATATGTGTCATAGTTATTTTATGTATATATAACCTATATTTTAAATATTTTTAAATGATAGCACCCTGAATGATTGTTTTGTAATATATGCCTTTTACTTACCAGTACAGGATGAGTATCTTTTACTGTCCTTACTTATTTTTTTACTAATTAACATTTCTGCCTACAGAGTTGCTCTCTGGATCAATAATGACCAATATTGATCCCGCTAATCACTCCTCCGTGCAGAGTTAGGTGTTTCAGCCTTTTCCCTCTCACAGAAATTGCTGAAATGAACACCACTGCAGAACACATCCATGATTTTTTATGAATGACATATTTCTACAAACTTATCTATTTCTAGAATTTTCAAAACTTTTCTGGAAAGATTGCCCAATTTAATCATCATCTCTTTGCAACCCCATGGACACCAGGCTCCTCCGTCCATGGGATTTTCTAGGCAAGAGTACTGGAGTGGGTGGCCATTTCCTTCTCCATAATCATCATCAGCCATCGTATTATTGTTTATTTTCCCCGACTCAGAAAAAAAATGCTATATATGGTATTTGTTAATCTCATAATATGAGCAGGACATGAAGATTCCTTGGTGGTTCAATTGGCATATTAAATTAGCCGTGAGATTGAACTGTTTTTAATTTCATAGTCTCATTGGCCGCTTGAGTTTGCTCTTTCCTATTGACAGGCTAGCGTTTTTCCATTTTATTCTTAGTGTATTTTTCCCTCCTATTTGTTGTTCTCTTTCTCTCGCATGCTTTCATAAAATCTATCAGCTGCTCCCCTGTTCGTATGTTACTCCTGTGTTCACCAGCATTGACTGCTCACCCTTCCTACGGTTTGCTTGGATGCCACACTCTTTTCATTTCACAAAGGAATCCCATGATGGAGGCACCCCTGGAACTGGGACTTTCTACTGAGACTTAAAAGACCAATTCTCCAGACCACAGGATTCTCACTACCTCCTGATTCTGAATAAAGTGTCTCTTGACCATCTCCACGGTTTCAGATTTCTCAAGTAGCCCACAATACCTTTTGTCCAAGTTCAAGTTCTAAAGAGCTCTGCAAAGCAAAAATGCATTCTAAGTTTGCAGACACTTAATTTGGTGGCACCATCCTGCCCTGGTCTACAGGGAAAACTATTTTGAGACTGTTTATCCCATTTAGTGGTGTGAACATTGAAATGTTTTGGTGCAGAAGTAGCGATGTGTCTAGTTAAAGAGCACTGCTGCACACCTCAGTGGATGAACTTGTTATCCCGTATGTCGGGAGGAGTGACCCTGAGGGTTTCAAA
Source organism: Bison bison bison (assembly GCF_000754665.1). NCBI lineage: Eukaryota > Metazoa > Chordata > Mammalia > Artiodactyla > Bovidae > Bison > Bison bison. The sequence continues at coordinate 1,008,789 of NW_011494612.1, read as the reverse complement.
CAAGGGCCTGTTGGCTGATATAGGTTTGAGGATTTATCTCTATGTCCATTCCCCCTGGAGAATTTCTAGAGTGTCTGAATTGCATTTGATACTGAATCTAATCCTATCTGAAATATTGTGCAAGCTTGCTAATGAAAACCTGATGAGACTAAAATAAAGAGTCCCCCATCAGAATAGAGAACAAACCCAGCAAGATAGTCCTCCTTAATTCCACACCAAGGCTTTAAATAACCTCATTTGAAAATGCCCCCTGAGACCGGTGGGAATAAGACAGGATCTTCCCTTTGTTTCTTATAAATTAATATTTGGGTCTCATCCTGAACTCTTCCTGCTGGTGGCACCCTTGTACACAGTACCCTGAATCTGCCAAGTTTGTTCTTTTCAAGCCTGGACAGAGCAGCATTGCCTGAGACCCTCAGGTGCCTCCCTCCCCACCTCAGCACCACCTCTTCTTTTGTTCAGGCTCTGGTGCTCCACGCTGTCAGGGTCCACTTGATTCCGGGGAGGTGGCGTCTCGTCCTGCGAAAACCACTCTGTGGTTGCTGTTCGGTCACTAAATCCTGTCTGATTCTTCGCACTTAGCTGATTGTTTCCACCCCATTTATTAAAATAAAACTTCATGCTAGGGGAAATGTGGTTGAAATCATTTTTGAGAAAATTATATTGAATTGCTCTTGAGAGTACATCTTTAAGAATTTATTATAAATATTTCCTGTGATATTATTCAGAGTTTGCCTTTGATGAAACTGAAGTTATAACAAAATGTCTTGGGATTCGTTAGATTTTGTCTTATGGAAAGTTAAGTTTTCAGGATGTTAAATGGGTATTTAAAGACACATTCATCTCAGAAGATTACAAAGTGTACGTCTTCATCTTATTTTCACAAAAAGTCCCTGTGTGTTTGTGTGGGGATTATCAGTAATTAGCATATTCCCTTCTCTACTTGTTTTTTCCCCTGAACATGTACATAATCAATGAAGTGAAATAAGGTATACAGTTTAGAAGGAACAGTACAATTTAATCAGGGTGTACACGTGTTCCCCATCCTGAACCCCCCTCCCACCTCCCTCCCCATACCAAAAACCAATATAATATTGTAAAGTAAAAAAAAAATTAAAAAAAAAGAAAGTTATTATCATTAATCAGGGTAATTTATTTTTTTTAGAACAACTTGGTGACAATTCACAGTATTCAGTATGAAAACCTTTAACCTAGTATTTTAACAAATCTATCTAAAATTAGTGTGTGTCAATTTTGCAGTGTTAATAACTTTCACAGCATAGAAGCTTTAACAGAAGTCTTATCTAACTAAATGTAAATAGCCCCCAAATTTTCAGGCTCAAGAATCAACCACATAATCATTGACTTATATAAACACTTGTGATTAAATCTAAAATGCTTCTTCATGATAATAACATACTAAGCACTGTGACAAAATGATATTTTTATGGGTTTTAACTTTCTGCCAAGCCTCCTCTTGATCATGTGTCACTAGATATCACCTAAATCTTGTTAATTTTGTCATTTTGAAATCTGGGCACAGTACCCCAAGCCCTGCATATAGCAGAGGACTATGAGAAATCTATGAAATAACAAATCTTCATTTATTCATCATATATTTCCTGCATACTTATTATGATCAAAAACTCCTAGGCTTAGGGTTACAAAAGTAAACAGGAGGTGAATGATCAATTATACCATTTGAAGCAAACTTCCGAGAGTAAGTGAGTAATGACTTCTTTGTAAACCACAAGAAATGACCAAAGAATTGACATGGCCATAAACTGATATCAATGGGGATATTTTACCCTCTCCAAGTTTTTTTTTTTTTTCTTATATTCATAGTGTACTTGACAGAAGTGTGGGGGATTCAGGTAACCTATCCAGTTTAATTGGGTAAAGTTTGAATGTATAGGATGTACATTTCATTTGCCAGCAATGATAATCCTCCTTAAAAATGAAGTGGGATGGTATATAAAATTTGGTAATGATCACATTAAAAATGTGCAGACCTCCTGGGTCAGTTTAATAATGCTGCGTGTAACCTCTGACAAGCTCCTACTGACCATGTCCTTCTCTCCCTGCGGCAGCGGCGTGCGGAGGGAACCTGACCGGGCCCGCGGGGGTCATCCTGTCCCCCAACTACCCACAGCCCTACCCGCCTGGGAAGGAGTGCGACTGGAGAGTGAGGGTGAACCCGGACTTCGTCATTGCCCTGATATTCAAAAGGTACTGTGTTTTGTGGACTCCCTCCTTGTAGCAGGACTTTAAATGTCACACCTGGAGATGAACGCACTCATTCTTTCAGAGGGCTTTCAATTTCACATCTAGTGAAGCCGAGGTCTTGTATCTAAAAGGGATAGCATCCGGCTGCAGGATGACAAACCTGGAAATCAGTTGTTTTGCTTTTCAATATTCTACTTGAATTAGGATACACATGATGTGGCAGGAATTACTTATAAATACTATCTTGCACACATTTTTGCAATGTATTCCACATGAGGGAGCTTAATTTACAGAATATTCAAGAAAATAAAGGAGTGATTTAGATATACTTGCGGCTTCCCAGGTGGCTCAGTGGTAAAGATTCCGCCTGCTAGTGCAATAGAGGAGGGTTTAATCTCCGGGTCAGGAAGAAGTCCTGGAGGAGGAAATAGCCCATTCCAGGATTCTTGCCTGAAAAATCCCATGGACGAAAGGAGCCTGGTGGGCTACAGTCCACGGGGTCACAAAGAGTCAGACACAACTGAGCGACTGACACATGGATATACTTGGTGTAATTTCTCATCAGTGTCTGATATTTCCCTTAGTGCATGGGTACTAATCCATTTCCAAGTGCATCCTGTCTGACATCCCCAAGGTGGTGTTGTTATTAATAATCATTCAAATACTCAAGACTTGCTAGAACTCTGAAAACACAAATTCCCCACATTTCAATGCTGTAAAGTTTCAATTAATAGACATTAGTCCTTTTTAAAAAATGCTAACTTCTTTCTGCTAAATTAAATGGTAAAAGTTCAAATCATAATATGATTATATTACAAATTAAATTCTACAGAACTATCACATTATTAATATCTGGCATACAATAATCGCATCTTTCCAAATCCCAAGGTATTTTCCAAGTTTACATTTTGACTTTTGAACTAAATAAGGTGATAAAAGAAAAGTGGTTCTATATGCTGTCCTATTGGTCTCAGCTCTCCAAGGCAGAGTGGTCTAATCGTATTTATTTATCTGTCAATTGAACACTTTTCTCTCATTGAGATGTTTATATCAGTATTCCAGGGCTGGCTGTGCTCATCTTCCTCTGCTTTCTCCTCTTGATGAGATCTGACTCAGGGTAATTTTAAACCTCTGTGACTCTGAATTTTAAGTAGTTTGATAAGCCATCACTTCCTGAGTTTACTCAAGCTGCTATAAATTTACCAAATGACGAGTACTTTATTATGCCACTTGGCTATTACACAAAGGCTGTGAACATTTGCTAGGTTATGTTTTTGAGTATCCTCATGATTTTTGTTAATGCTAAATTCTGATGGAGCCTTTCTCAGAACCAGGAGACACCTCTGCTGCCAGGGGATTAAAAGTAAATTAACAATTAAAAGCCTTTTAGAGGGCACAAAACCTTTTTTGTAGGCGTTTCCTGCCTCGGGTCACGGAGAGTGACTCATTATCAAGTTTCCCACAGCGCAAGTCATCTGATAACATATAAGGCAGTTTTATATTATGCAAGTAGTTTTTCACTTAATGTTGTGCACCTCCCTGGAAGAAGGTTGACCTAGAAAATCTCCAAGTTTTCTTCTGATTCTAAGAGTTTGGAATCCTTTGCTGGCTGGGTGTCACAGACACTTGCACGTTTGGGACATCTTCTAAGAAATAGACAGCTTGTGTGTGCTCGGGTGGGACATTTTTCTGGGACCTTAGCTCTTAGATTTACTGAGTAGACAGAGGGAGGAAGCCAGGGTACCAGCTGGGAGCAGAGATGCTCAAGGACCCTGGCAAAGAGGCTGCTATTGGCACAGGGTGCCCAGGACACGCTTTTAAAGAATGAGACTGCAGTCAGCTGGGGGTGGGGGGAGCCTGGCAGAGACAGAGACAAAGCGGACAGAGAATGACAGGGCCTGGAGCACATGCATGCGAGCTTCAAGGCTCGTCCTGTACTCAGGAGTCTTTGGGGAGGAATGTTTTATCAAAACTTCTGTAGACTTCGGGGTTGATGCCACTCACATATTGGAACCCAAATTGAATTTGGTTTAAAAGCATACCAAACTTAGGCCTACCTATTCTTGGGGTGTGTAGATCCATGCATCTGGTGTAGATAGATATAACACAGGATTTAACCAAAGGCACCATCACTATTTACAGGAATCACTCCAGACCTCAGTGCATACATGATGGGGCATCCAAAGCAGAGGCCAGTTAGAATGTACTTGTTTGTGCCCGATCGAATTTCCATCATTCAGAATAATCTATCATAATAATTACTTCTGCCAGTTATAAGGGTGTCGCATGACCAGAATCTAAAAACATCCTTGTAAACTATTCTAACTGAAATTGTTATTACCATCAAATTCTGTTTGGTTGCTGCCATTCCTTTTGGCCTCTTTATTCACTCTGCAGTCATTCCAATCTTTTACTTCCTCTTCGTTTCCAACTTCAGGGAACTTATCAGATAAACAGGCTCTGAAACCTTTAACAAACTCCTTGAGTAAATGTGCTCACATGGGAGCAGGGGCACCTTGACAGGGAGTAGGGCAGAGAAGTGCAGATGCAGGTATCACACTCATGTGGGGTCCATGGCTGTCCCCCCACGTTGCACGGGGCAGCTTTGGGAGGGACCTAGGGTTCATGCTTTATCACTTGAATCTCCAGATGAATTTGAGCCACTTAAACAACAGCACGTGTTTGTGATAATATCTAAAAATGACTGACTCTCTCCATCCTTGTATATCCAAATATGCCACCAAAGGAAAGGGAAGAGAGTGGAAGCTGCCTGGACTGGTCCACATTAAAGACCCTGAAGTATCTGACTTAGACGTGCAGGGACAGAGGAGGGCCAGGCAAAATGGACTACAGCAGTGCCTCTGTCTGGTGTATTTGCTATTCTGACCCCACTCTTAGATGCCTGAACCAAGTTCAGTCTTTTACTTGAGAGTAGACGTATGTTTCAAGTTCCCAGATTATTGTCATCCTTATTGTCGTAAGTGGCAGAGACATTTAAAACCATATCCCACTTGAGAGCTTTGGACTTTAATTTTCAGACACTGGAAATTATTAGGGTGTTCACAGTACGAGAGAGACAGAAATACAGAGAGTGGGAAGGGGAGAGAGGAAGAAGGAGGGAGAAGGGAGAGAAAACTGGAACATCCAGTCATGGTGAAATAACGTGAGGTTTGACTTCCACACTTTTTAAGGACTGCAAATACTGGCCGAATTACCTAAGCAAGCAGAGGCAATTATAATTTTAAAAGTAAAGAACCAAAAATATTTTTGAACTTTAAGAATCATCAGCAACACCAAGGATTAACAGCAGGCAGACTCTTTACCATCTGAGCCACCAGGGAAGCCCAAACACCAAGGATATATATTATTAAACTAAAAATATTTTCACATAAAAATCAAATATCAGTGGAAATACATCACTTCTGAACCCCCTTCCTTTAAACTGCATTCATTAGAAATATCACAGTTACAGGGAAGAGACACTGTATCTATGTTGCAAAGACTCATTTTCCTTTATGTATCTTCAACATCATACTGTATTGAAGATAATGGTTATTATGTAAAATACTAATAATATTTGTTATAACTGGTGTCTGTTGTATTTATTGCCATTTTGATTATTATTGCATTTAGCTTTTGGATCATCCTGCTTTTTAAAAGTTAAAATACAAAGGCAAATACAATCGCTCAGAGACTTGATAGTTGGGAAGAAAAGAGACATACAGGAGGTACGGAAACTCATCAATACTCTTTCCTTTCAGTTTCAACATGGAGCCCAGCTATGATTTCCTGCACATCTATGAAGGAGAAGACTCCAACAGCCCTCTCATTGGAAGTTTCCAGGGCTCTCAAGCCCCAGAAAGAATTGAGAGCAGCGGAAATAGTCTTTTTCTTGCATTTCGAAGCGATGCTTCTGTGGGCTTGTCGGGGTTTGCCATTGAATTTAAAGGTACTGTGATCAGCTTAACTAGCAAGGAAAGTAATTTGTATCAGAACTGCTTTCATTGTAAACATTTATTTATAAAGTCTTGCCTCTCTCTTTAATGCATAAAATTCTGACATCTTTCTCACCTGTCTGGGGAAGAGGTTCCAATCTCTCCAGAGGAGAAGAAATTTCCAACATGCATTTCTACCTTAGCCAAAAGAAAAGAAAGTAGGGGAGGAAGTTTTGTTTTAGTCTTTTCTCCACATTCATGCCATTTAAAGATAAATTATGATTGGCGCTGGTGCTAAAGAACCTGCCCGTCAATCCAGGAGACATAAGAGATGTGGGTTCAATCCCTGGGTCCGGAAGATCCCCTGGAGGAGGAAATGACAACCCACTCCAGTATTCTTTCCTGGAGAATCCCATGGGCAGAGGAGCCTGGAGGTGGCAGCTACAATCCATGGGGTCTCAAAGAATCAGACACAACTGAAGTGACTTAGCACATGCAATGAATAATTGAAGTAATTAAGAACTATTTTAAGATTATTTTACTCTCTTGTTTCTCTAGGATGACTCAATATAAGTATACCAACCAGCTTAGTTTTATCTCAGTATTTTTCAAAATGTAAAATATTGATTGCCCTTTCCCTGTCCTTACACCCATGGTGTTGGTTTGATGGGGAGTAAGTACTGATCCCAGGGCTTTCCAGGTGGCACTAGTGGTAAAGAATCCTACCTGCCAGTGCAGGAAACAAAAGAACACGGATTTGATCCCTGGGTCGGGAAAATACCTGGAGGAGGAAATGGTAACCCACTCCGGTATTCTTGCCTGGAGAATTCCATGGACAGAGGAGCCTGGTGGGCTACAGTCCATGGAGTTGCAGAGTCAGACATGACTGAGCGACTGAGCACACAGGGACACGCACACACAAGCACTGATTCTGCTCACATCTTTCTTCTTTGGTCACATGATGAGTGTTGCCCACTTCTCTGGGGTCTACCACCCACTGTCACCAGCATCCAGAGAATACACACAGAAAACTCACAAGTAAAAACCACCCCAATCTAAGCATTTTGCCCTTGGGGTAATGAAAATAAATATATATATTTTTCAAATCTATTTCTCATGTTAACAAGGAAAACATGGGGCACCTTACAAAGAATTAGAGAAAAGGACTTACCAACATATTAATTGACAGTAGTGAGGGCTTTATAAAAATAATGAATATGTATATGTATGCATATGTTTGTTTAAGCGTGTGAATTAGTTATTAGTTACCAGAATTGTAAAATAAAACTTAGACTGTTTCAACTCTTGTTAAACTTTTAATGACCTTGCATTTATTTATATGATTTTTAAGGAGAAAATTAATCTACTTCTTCCAAAACACTAACATCTACAAAGTTAACGATCTTTATTACAGTTTATAATTTTATCACTTGAAAATGGAATCTTTATTGTGTCCATGTTTTACATGAAATATTCCCTTGGTATCTCTAATTTTCTTGAAGAGATCTCTAGTCTTTCCCATTCTGTTGTTTTCCTCTATTTCTTTGCACCGATCACTGAGGAAGGCTTTCTTATCTCTCCTTGCTATTCTTTAGAACTCTACATTCAAATGGGTATATCTTTCCTTTTCTCTTTTGCTTTTTGCTTCTCTTCTTTTCACAGGTATTTGTAAGGCCTCCTCAGACAGCCATATTGTTTTTTTGCATTTCTTTTCCATGGGGATGGTCTTGATCCCTGTCTCCTGTACAGTGTCATGAACCTCCATCCATACTTCATTAGGCACTCTGTCTATCAGATCTAGTCCCTTAAATATATTTCTCATATCCACTATATAATCATAAGGGATTTGATTTAGGTCATACCTTAATGGTCTAGTGGCTTTCCCTACTTTCTTCAATTTAAGTCTGAATTTGGCAATGAGGGGTTCATGATCTGAGCCACAGTCAGCTCCCGGTCTTGTTTTTGCCGACTGTATGGAGCTTCTCCATCTTTGGCTGCAAAGAATATAATCAATCTGATTTTAGTGTTGACCATCTGGTGATGTCCATGTGTAGAGTCTTCTCTTGTGTTGTTGGAAGAGGGTGTTTGCTATGACCAGTGTGTTCTCTTGGCAAAACTCTATTAGCCTTTGTCCTGCTTCAGTCTGTACTCCAAGGCCAAATTTGTCTGTTATTCCAGGGTTTCTGAGAAGGCAATGGCACCCCACTCCAGTACTCTTGCCTGGGAAATCCCATGGGCAGAGGAGCCTGGTAGGCTGCAGTCCATGGGCTCTCGAAGAGTTGGACACGACTGAGCGACTTCACTTTCCCTTTTCACTTTCATGCATTGGAGAAGGAAATGGCAATCCACTCCAGTGTTCTTGCTTGGAGAATTCCAGGGACGGGGGAGCCTGGTGGGCTGCCTTCTATGGGGTCGCACAGAGTTGGACACGACTGAAGTGACTTAGCAGCAGCCAGGTGTTTCTTGACTTCCTACTTTTGCATTCCAGTCACCTATAATGAAAAGGACATCTTTTGGGGGTGTTAGATCTAAAAGGTCTTATAGGTCTTCATATAGGTTCAACTTCAGTTTCTTCAGTGTTACTGGTTGGGGCCTAGACTTGGATTACTGTGATATTGGATGGTTTGCCTTGGAAACGAACAGAGATAATTCTGTCATTTTTGAGATTGCATCCAAGTACTACATTTCAGAGTCTTTTGTTGACTATGATGGCTATTCCATTTCCTCTAAGGGATTATTGCCCACAAGAGTAGATATAATCGTCATCTGAGCCAGATAATCATGATGGTGTGATCATTCACCTAGAGACAGACATCCTGGAATGTGAAGTCAACTGGACCTTAGAAAGCATCACTACAAACAAAGCTAGTGGAGGTTATGGAATTCCAGTTGAGCTACTTCAAACCCTGAAAGATGATGCTATGAAAGTGCTGCACTCAATATGCCAGCAAATTTGGAAAACTCAGTAGTGGCCACAGGACTGGAAAAGGTCAGTTTTCATTCCAATCCCAAGGAAAGGCAATGCCAAAGAATGCTCAAACTGCTGCACAATTGCACTCATCTCACACACGAGTAAAGTAATGCTCAAAATTCTCCAAGCCAGGCTTCAGCAATATGTGAACTGTGAACTTCCAGATGTTGAAGCTGGTTTTAGAAAAGGCAGAGGAAC
>NW_011494612.1:950380-999359 GCF_000754665.1 Bison bison bison | reverse complement strand
AAGAAAGCTGAGTGACGAAGAATTGATGCTTTTGAACTGTGGTGTTAGAGAAGACTCTTGAGAGTCCCTTGGACTTCAAGGAGATCCAACCAGTCTATTCTAAAGGAGATATGTCCTGGGTGTTCTTTGGAAGGAATGATGCTAAAGCTGAAACTCCAGTACTTTGGCCACCTCATGTGAAGAGTTGACTCATTGGAAAAGACTCTGATGCTGGGAGGGATTGTGGGCAGGAGGAGAAGGGGACGACAGAGGATGAGATGGTTGGATGGTGTCACCGACTCGATGGACATGAATTTGAATGAACTCCGGGAGTTGGTGATGGACAGGGAGGCCTGGTGTGCTGCAATTCATGGGGTTGCAAAGAGTCTGACATGACTGAGCAACTGAACTGAACTGAGCTGAGCTAAATTCACCCATTCCAGTCCATTTTAGTTCGCTGAGTCCTAAAATGTCAACGTTCGCTCTTGCCATCTCCCATTTGACCACTTCCAATTTGCCTTGATTCATGGACCTAACATTCCAAGTTCCTATGCAATATTGTTCTTTATAGCATTGGGCTTTACTTTTATCACCAGTCACATTCACAACTAGGTGTTGTTTTTGCTTTGTCTGTGTCTCTTCATTCTTCCTGGAGTTATTTCTCCACTGATCTCCAGTAGCATATTGGGCACCTACTGACCTGGGGAGTTCATATTTCAGTACCCTATCTTTTTGCCTTTTCATACTGTTCATGAGGCATGTGTTTGAGTAAATCCGAGAGTTGGTGATGAACAGGGAGGCCTGGCGTGCTGTAGTCCATGGGGGTCACAAAGAGTTGTGCACTACTGAGCAACTGAGCTGAACTGAACTGAAGTGTAATCTAAAAAATAATATAAATTAATGTATAAGCAAATCAGAAACAGCCTCACAGACATAGGAAACAAACTTGTGGTTACCAAATGGGAAAAGGAAGAGGGGAGAGACCAACTAGGGGTACAGGATTAACTAACTACTACTTCCCCGCTGGCTCAGAGAGTAAAGAATCTGCCTGCAGTGCAGGAGACCTGGGTTCAATTCCTGTGTCGGGAAGATCCTCTGGAGAAGGAAATGGCAACCCACTCCAGTATTCTTGCCTGGAAAATCCCATGGACAGAGGAGCCTGGCAGGCTATTGTACATGGAGTCACAAAGAGTTGGACATGACTGAGTGACTAACACATGCACATGTATAAAAGTAGATAAGCAGCAAGGACATTTGTTACAGCACAGGGAATTAGCCACTATTTTGTTGACATTCAGCTGCTAAGTGGTATCTGACTCTGCAACCCCACGGGTTGCAGCAGAGCAGACTCCTCTGTCCTTCACTATCTCCAGGAGTTCGCTCAAACTCATGTCCGTTTAGTTGGGATGCCATCCAACCATCTCATCCTCTGTTGTTCACAGCACAGGAAATTGAAGCCATTATTTTGTAATAACTTATGATGGAATACAATCTGCAAAAATAGTGAAGCACCATACTGTTGGTACACCTGAAACTAATATAATATTGTAAATCAACTGTACTTCAAGGGAAAAAAAAAAAAGACTGCATTTGTCATTGGTCAGGGAAGCAGAGAGCAGACACAGTGCTTGGACTTGACCCAAAGGAGCCTTGGGGCAGTCCTGCCAGTGTCCCCAGAGACCCCGCAGAGTCCATCGACATGGCTCTAGGGCAGGAGTTCTGGGAAGCGTCCTTAAGCAGAACTGACAGGAACTGTGTAATGAAGTCATCTCCTTAGAAATTGTGACAAATTATAAGCAGAGAAAGTACCGTGATTTATCACCAAACATCCTGAACTGACAACTGAGTAAATGGAACCAATTCGATGCAGTTCATTTGGAGAAATGAAGAAAAACTGGCCTCAGAGCTCTCCATTAGCAACATGGAGCAGAAAATGAGGGTGTGTTATTTAACTAAACATACCCTAAACCAACAGACATTTATAACAAAAAAATTATCAAAAAGGCTGACCGGGCATCAGACACGCATTTTTTTCTCTGTTATTTTATAGGAGAAAAATGTATACCCTAGACCAGTGCTTGTATTTATTAGATGCTGGGTATGTTCTCCTGGAAGGAAGTGGATGGAAAGATTATTCTGGTGACCACAGTTTTGCTTATTCATCCCTTATTTGATTAAAATAAATGATCTGTGCTCTGTGGGATTTGAGGAAGCTACAAAGAATTATCAGAATGTCCCCTGCTCCTTGAACAAATCAGTTTTTAATGAAGTGATTAGAGAGCATGGGTCCCAACAGAGTTCACAGCTCTTGCTGTGAGACTCTAACCAGAGCAAACTAGAAGACCTAGAGGGGTTTCCAAAATGTATAGATATGATATATTATGTATGATAATTGAAATATTATGCATGGCATATGATATGTATGATGTATGATAATGTTCAATATGTTATGTATGCTAATATAGTATATATGGCATATGATGCATATTGTAATGTTTAATATGTGTGATAATATAGTACACATGATAATGAGGTATGATATGTGATAATTGTTATATTATCTATGATATATATGATTATATAGCACATGTGATACTCATGATAATATAATATTTATATATTTATGTTGTGCTTTTAACAAAAGTATGTAAATAATATATTCTAATAGTTGATTATAATAGATTGGGACAACATTGCCAAAGAGATCTCTGTTTGGCTGATGTTGATACAGAGACAATTAAAACTATACTGAGAAGTATTGAATAAATGCAGCCTAACAGGCCTCTTCTCTGTCCTGCAGAACTTCACAAAGTTTGTGCCTTTTCCCTCTTCTGCTGATGTAAACCATTCCTCAGATGATTCAAGATGTGGTTTTCAGAGCTCATTTCGTCTTCACTCTTTACTAGCTCCCCTGCCACAATCTCCCAGGAGCATCCTCTAGCACCAATGTGTGGATTTACTCACTCCAGTGAGTTTGCCAGGTGGCACAGTGATCAAGAACCCTCCTGCCAATGCAGGAGATGCAAGAGAGGGGAGTCTCTTTGAGCCCTGAGTCAGGAAGATTCCCTGGAGAAAGAAATGGCAACCTACTCCATCGTTCTTGCCTGGAGAATTCCATGGACAGAGGAGCCTGGTGGGCTACAGTCCATGAGGTTGCAAGGAGTCAGATGTGACTAAACACTCATACACAGTAAGCAGATACTCAGTGAGGGAAAATGTTTAAAAGGGAACATAATCCATATTGATCACAACTCCCCATAAAGGTAAAATGAAAGCCTTGCATTTATACTCTCCAGAAATCCTTTATGTGTGTGCTTAGCCCTGGGGGATAGGTTGTCAAAAAAATGAAAAGAGCTGAAACATATTTATTTGATGCACTCAAGTTATCCTTGAGCCTATATTTGTATTATTAATGTTAACCCCATTCCACATACACACTCACACATATTCATAACAAACAGCATTTTCTTAACTGTAACCCCCCCCAAAAAAGAAAAACATTTCAGTGTAACATCTATATTGATCACCCAAAAAGCTGTAAAATTCCATTCCAGAGGTTTCTGATGTTACAAGGGGCTTTGCTGATGGAGTGAACAAAGTTTAAAAGCACAAACAGAAAGCAATTCAAATGGTGGAATTATATGCAACAGAAGGAGATATAGATACATGATTTAGAGATATTTGGAAGGTCTGCAAAAATAGAACATTTACAATATTAAAGCTACCAAGACACAAGCTACAAGACACAGCTACAAGACTGTGTGAGAGAAAGAAGACAGCTTTGTACTTACATTTGGAAGAAGATAGGTTTTTAGCCTTAGAAGAAAAGCTATGACACACCTACCTAGAAAGTGTATTAAAAAGCAGAGACATCATTTTGCCGACACAGGTTCATCTAGTCAAAGCTATGGTTTTTCCAATAGTCATGTATGGATGTGAGAGTTGGACCATAAAGCAGGCTGAGTGCTGAATGATTGATGTTTTGCAATCATGGTGCTGGAGAAGACTCTTGAGAGTCCCCAGGGCAGCAAGAAGATCAAACCAGTCAATTCTAAAGGAAATCAACCCTGAATATTCGCTGAAAGGACTGATGCTGAAGCTGAAGCTCAAAACTTTGGCCACCTGATGCAAAGAGCCAACTCATTGGAAAAAACCCTGATGCTGGGAAAGATTGAAGGCAAGAGGAAAAGGGGATGGCAAAGGATGAGATGGTTGAATGGCATCACCGACTCAATGGACAGGAATTTGAGCAAACTCTGGGAAATGGTGAAGGATAAGGAAACCTGAAATGCTGTAGTCCATGGGGTCACAAAGAGTCAGATATGACTGAGTGACTAAACAACAAGGTTTTTAGCAAATGTGTCCTTTAGTGGTCCTATAACTGGACAGGACTTTGCAGGGAATTTTTTGTGAAAGTTATTTAGCCTATCTTGAGCTTCATATTCTCAAAATGTAAAACAGTGCCCAGATCATCCTCATGTCACAGAAATGGGTGAACATTTGAATGAAACATGCAAGATATCCAGCTCAATGCCTGATACATGATCCACCCCCACTTCCTTGCAGCAGGTACTGCAATTAGAATGGAACTGTCTTGGGTAATTATTACATTCAAGGCACAGGGCCTGGCCCTTATGGACCAGGAAACATGTTTTCCAGCTAAATTTGGCATCCTTGATTCAGTGAGGGTAGTACAAGATCAGAACTTCCTTCCTTGATCATCTTCCCAGCATAAAAAAAATCACCCTTAACTCACATGAATTAAGCCAGACTCCTTTTGAGAAGCCAATTCTCCCATCTCTTCCTAAAATGTGGTGTGATTTCATTTTACTATGAATAAAGTATAAAAGTCAGGAAATCAACCGCAACAGGAATTCTGCAGTTTGTTGTCATTTGAAAAATGAGAAATGTAATTTTATCAAAGGAGTTTTTTTTCTGTTTTTCTATGATAATCATTGACTTGAACATTAACAACTTGGTCATGAGTCAATCAATTTTTTTTTTAGCATTTTTCCTTTGCTGGACACTTAAAGAAATAAAATCCCTGCTCTCATGGAGTTTGCATTCATTTCTCCCACAGAGAAACCACGGGAAGCCTGTTTTGACCCTGGAAACATAATGAATGGGACAAGGATTGGGACCGACTTCAAGCTCGGCTCAACTGTCACATACCAGTGTGACTCTGGCTACAAGATCGCTGACCCGTCTTCCATCACGTGTGTGATTGGAGGGGACGGAAAGCCCGCGTGGAACCGGGTCTTGCCCTCCTGCAATGGTATGTACCGACATGTGGGGCCAAAGCTGCCTTCAGGGATAACTTCCCTCTGGAACTCGGACCCTCATTTGGAAGAGGGTCTGCACATCAGTCCTCTACCCCTATCAGTGGGGTGACCCCACAGAGCAACGTGGGATAAGGATTTGGACTTCCTTGACCGTTTAATTTAATTTTTCAGGGTTCTGGGAGGAGAGTATTTTTCTTTCACTTAGATAGTTGGGCATTTCCAACTGTGAAAACTGTGCACTGTATTAAATTCAAACATACTTTGAACTTATGAGGGATGATAATAAATTCTCTAGCCACAGACTCAATGAAAAAACAAAAAGAGGTCACGTTTAGGCAATAGATAAATAATCTAATTTAAATTAAAAGTTTTTTTCCATATCTGAAGACCCATCAAGCACAGTTTCTGGTAACTAGTCATCATATCTATGTGCATAAAACATCAAAGAATGATTTTCTTTATTTATTTAAATTTAAATAAAACTTAAGAATTCCAAATCATTAAGCAGAAATGACCTCTCCCATATTTTATTTTGGATAGCTCATGAAGAACAGCGCATTTGTGCTGAATTAATATCTGTGAATTACTCAGATCACCAATTAAGCTAAGTGAATGTTGCTATATTTTAAACATCTTCATAGTTTGTATATTAAAGGACATATTTTGGACTAGTTTGTTTTAAAGGCATGACATAATTTTTCTTTCTGTCGCCTACAGTTCTTTTTCATTGAGGTTTCCTACTGAGTTAGAACAGAAATGGAAACACCCTCGAGTCCCTTGCATGGGTCAAAATGGCTTCTGTTTATGTTGGTTTGGGTTTACATATATTCCAATTAACCAAATGGATGAGTTAGCTTCTTGTTACCATCTGCAGTGAATGCTGTTGCATGTCCTTATTCATTTAGGAAATGGTCTGTTTAATACATTAATTACCAAAGAGCAAGAGCATATTTATTTTCCTATTATTATCATAATAATATAAAAGAATTTCTAGCATAAGAAAAGTGATTCCTATTTCTCAGATTAACACAATAACATGGGCAGAATAATTATTACTAATTAAACAAGAACTCTCTGTATATTTTTCTCAATTATACCAATGTTTGGTTGCTTTGAGTGTATCATGCAGTTTTGGTGCTTATCTTCAAATCTGGGGAAGAATGTATAAGCACAGTGCAATTTATCAAGGTAGCAGAGGACCTAAAATGCCACGTCTGTTTTCTTTCATTTCATCCTTTTTAGTTTTCATTGTTTCCTATTATCATAAAGTAATATTCTTTTATCCTATTTGTGAACAAATAAATCTTTGGAGAAATACTGGAAGACTCCTTCTATCAGTTTAGATGTATCACTTAATTTTTTAAGAAATCAGCCATACAAATTCAACCATGTTATTTCTGAAATATATATATATTTAAATAAATATATAAATATTTTATATAAATGTAAATATATGTTATAAATATAACAAATAAATATTTATATAATATATATATTTCAGACTGGTGGGCTGCAGTCCACAGGGTCTCAGAAAGTCAGATATGACTGAGCAACTAAGCACAACAGTTGCACTTGAACAAATATATCAGAAGATATGATTCCTGATTGATAAGATTTCTGTGTGATCATTTGGTCATCCAAATATTAACCCAGTAAAGATTTATTTCCACTTATCATTTATGCTTGTTGCTTAAAATTCAAAATGGTTTAACTTTTTCTTACAGAAAATGGATATTTGTAAAAAGATCTGCTTGAATTTTATATGTCTAAAATAGAATACATTTCTGTCCTTCATTTGTATTTATCTTTAAAAATTTGAACTTTGAGTGTTTAAGAAAATTTATGTGTATGTATAAATATAAATGTATATACACATATATATATATATGTATTTTAGAAATAATGTGGTAGAATTTGTATGGTTGATTTTTTAAAAATTAAGTGATCCATTTCAACTGGTAGGAGTCTTCGAGCATTTCACTGAAAACCTTGGGCTTTGAAGTTTATCATAGAGAATTTCCTCCATCTAAACTAAAAACACTTTTTTTTTCTATTTAAGGTTGTTAAAAAAAGAAGTCATGGCAATTGTTTGAGTGATAAAATTGCTCTGAGTTAAGACATTAGCATGAAGGCTGCTCTTAGTTCAGTTAAGTGAAATCTCTACTAGTGTGAAGCTGTCAGGTGTCTAAGCTGTCCTCGTGGACTTTCCAGAGCTTGACTTCTCTTTCCAGGCGCATAGAGCAGGCCTTGGGATATCTGCGGTCATCAGTGATGCGCTTTAACGCCAGCATCAACTTCTGAGGAGCTTTATTCATCCTGGCCATCCATTAGGACTTAACAGTGTGCTAATCAAAAGATTAAGCACGTTATCTCTGATTTCTATCCTTTTTAATGCTTGAAAACTGTCACACTGAGAAGAAATAAGCTATAGAAATACAAACTTTCCCACAGACTGAAAATAATTATGAATCCAGATCACAGAAGGTGTACCCAGGATAAGGAGGCATGAAGTCCACAGTGGCACCCCACTCCAGTACTCTTGCCTGGAAAATCCCATGGACGGAGGAGCCTGGTAGGCTGCAGTCCATGGGGTCACTAAAAGTCAGACACGACTGAGTGACTTGACTTTCGCTTTTCACTTTCCTGCATTGGAGAAGGAAATGGCAACCCACTCCAGTGTTCTTGCCTGGAGAATCCCAGGGACGGGGGAGCCTGGTGGACTGCCATCTGTGGGGTCGCACAGAGTCGGACATGACTGAAGTGACTTAGCAGCAGTAAGCAGCAGTCAGGCCACAGAGGGTACAATCAGTATCACCTCAGTGGTACATAGTATTCTAAACAGATGAGTAGACATGGACCTCTTTTTAAGTAAAAACAGGAGAAATTGAAGGACTTGCAATTTAATCCAAAAACTGGGTCTTTCAAAACTGGAATTTAATTGGATGTCTACTTTAAGATGCTTAGTGATAGTATTTTGAATACCCAGGCTACAATTTTTTCTATTTTCTTAGCAAGTGCAATGCTGAGAGTAAAGATGATCAGAGGGAAAATAAACACACAGAATGTCTCTCACTGAGTTGTGCATGTAGCACCACATCAGTGTACCTGCCTTAACTTTCTACTTTTGTGTTCCTTCAGCTTTCAGTGGGACTTACAAGAAGAAACCCCAGATACACTAGTAACTATACCTGTCACTCTTGAGCTGAATCTATGATGAAAAGATAGACTAAAAAATGATTATTTTTCTTTTAGTCTCATAGTAATTAGACAATTAGAAAATGGAAATAATCTTTGTATCACTTAAGTTAATATGGTGTTTGAGATCAACTGGAAAATTCTAGTGAGACTTCTGAAGTAAATTAAGAATTTGTCTTTATTCGATCTGTTCCTACTCTCATGAGAACTGTTTTCATTATTATTTTAGCGTGTCTGAGAACGTTCTTAAAAATAATATTAGGTCCTCCTCTTGAGTTACTTTTATTCTCGCTTGTTCAATCTTTGCTTTTCTTCTTATTTCACTTTTGATGGAGATTAAAATCAATTTTTGACCATGATACTTTGTTAGGTCTTTGAATATTCATGTTGACTGCACAATGCTCTCATTTTTAGGTCCCTGTCACCTGCCATGTGGTTACACACAGCACATAATTCTCGGTTGATCTCTTTCAGCCCCCTGCGGAGGCCAGTACACGGGATCAGAGGGGGTGGTCTTGTCACCCAATTACCCTCACAACTATACCGCCGGTCAGATCTGCCTCTATTCAATAACGGTACCAAAGGAATTTGGTAAGGTTTTCTTCTTATTTTCAATTCACTGTCATATCTCTTTCTGTGATAATATTTCCATCATTTTATAAACAAAAACATCAGCCCTTGATTTAATGAAATAATATAAAAGAAGATGATGTGTGACAGGTTTCCAAGGGTGTCTCATACAAGATCCACTGCAGGTCTTTATCAGTGTGATGTAAAATGCTTAAGCTTCCTTCTCGGATTCCGATCCAGAATAAGCAGAATAATTTTGGCTTTGTTCTTGTCTTTGTTAGGAAGCATTTTCTCTTTCGGTTGTTTGTGTGTGAGGAAGATATTTCCTCACATGTGGGCCAGGGGAACCCGATCAGTCTGTGAGATTCTGGCATGTATATTTGGTTATTGATTATTCTGGAAATCACTGGGTCAGTGAACCCACTTTTGAGTGACTGCAGATGTAAAAGCAGGCAGTGCCCTGTCTGATCCCTCCAAATCTGACATCCCAAGTTTCCTTCCTGAACTTGGCTTCCAGCCTGAGCCACTTTTCTGGGACGGCTTCATGTCTAGATGGCCCTATGCTGACAGGCTCCTGGAGGCTCCCTCAACGTCTCCTCTCTTACTGTAGACCGGGAAGATACCTCTGTGTTGGATTCTTTCCTGGAGTCAGAAGAGAATAGCTTTTATAATTTTATGGAATAGTTCCTTTCTCCCAACAGTAAAAGTAAAAACCTAACATACTCTATTATTTTTTTTCTTTACACCCAAAATAGCAGCCAACCACTCATAGAAATAAAACTGACAAAAATTCTAAGGTTCCATTCTGTTTGAGGGCAAACATTTTAAAAACACAATTATGTGATGAGAAAGTTAATTGCTGCTCAAGAAACTTGCATATGGGAGACAGATTATTTCTATGAACTTCTTTTATATTAATCACAGGCTTCTAAAAATCTAATAAAAACCTCCTCCAAGGACTTACTTCAGCCTCTGGTAGTTTAGATCACCTCATGAACAGTGCAAGGAAGCATACTCAGAATCTTAAGCTCCTTCTTTCAGGCAGTTCTCAAGGGTGACTGAGTTTCCAGGCAAGGCTTCCCTTGTGTCATCTTGCTGTGTTAAGAAAATCAGGTGTCTGACACTTAGAAGGTGATGGATGTGATCACAGAAACCAGGGTGGAGGGACCAGACTCCCAAGAAGGTCCACTGACTCTGTCAGTAAGTGGAAAATGGAGAATACCAATTTAATTTAAAAACTGAAAAACTGGCTTCAAAATATTTATTTTGTTATAAAAAATGAACAGTGAAACTTACTGGATTTCCACTCTTGAGGATGACCAATGCCTCTAAAATCCTGTGTTTGTTGTTGTTGTTGAGTCCCTGAGTCGTGCCCAGTTCTTTGTGACCCCTTGGACTGCAGCACACCAGGCTCCCCAGTCCTTCACTGTCCCCCAGGGTTTGCTCAGATTCATGTCCATTAAATCGATGATGCCATCCAACCATCTCATCCTTTGTTGTCCCCTTCTCCTCCTGCCCTCAATCTTTTCCAGCATCAGGGTCTTTTCGAATGAGTTGGCCCTTGGAATCAGGTAGCCAAAATACTGGAGCTTCAGCTTTAGCATCCATCCTTCCAATGAATATTCAGGGTTGATTTCCTTTAGGACTGACTGGTTGATATCTCTGCTGTCCAAGGGACTCTCAAGAGACTTCTTCTGTACTGCAGTTTGAAGGCATTAATTCTTTAGCTCTCAGCCTTCTTTATGGTCCAGCTCTCACATCTGTACATGACTACTGGAAAAAACACAGCTTTCACTATATGGACCTTTGTCAGCAAAGCAACATTTCTGCTTTTTAATATGCTGTCTAGGTTTGTCGTAGCTCTCCTTCCAAGGAGCAAACGTCTTTTAATTTCATGGCTGCAGTCACTGCCTGTAGTGATTTTGGAGCCCAAGAAAATAAAGTCTGTCATTGCTTCCACTTTTTCCCATCTATTTTCCATGAAGTGATGGGACCTCATTCATTTCTTTATTTTTAAAAAAACATTTTGTGCCAACCCACCCCTTCATTTTCAGTGGTGTTTGGGCAGTTCGCCTATTTCCAGACGGCGCTGAATGACCTGGCAGAGCTGTTTGATGGGACGCACCCACAGGCCAGACTGCTCAGCTCACTCTCGGGGTCTCACTCAGGTAAACCTTCAGTGAGCTCTTTCATTCTAGTCACACAGCCAGGAGAATTAATATTAAGCTTGTCTATTTTTATTTTATTTTGTGGAGGAAAAATTTAATCATCTTTGAATTTGCTTGCTTGCTTAGTAAAATCTTATTTTCAATGTAAAATTTCAAATGCATTGTTATCCCACATATAAAACCACTTGACTTTATCATTTTTTTTCCTGAGAACACAGAAAATTTAATACCTATCTCAGAAGAAAATAAAAATATCAGAAAATAAACACTCTGTTGTTTTCTGTCCTATAGATGATCTCTGATTTTCCCTCCAGGTGAGACATTGCCTTTGGCCACATCCAACCAGATTCTGCTGCGATTCAGCGCAAAGAGCGGGGCTCCAGCGCGGGGTTTTCACTTCGTGTATCAAGGTGCGTCTCTGCCCTCTTTGCCCTCCTCCCACACCACACGTACCACTGGTTTCAGCACCAAAAACATGACTTGTACTTTATTTAATAATTGAGAGTTTGAGGGTATCTGTATAATTATAATAACATTATTTGATAAAAATATTAAAGTTTTTTCTTTTGAAAATTAAATATGATATTTCTAAGACAAAGATACAATTGTTCTTCATTTATTTGACAGGTTCAGGGAACAAATATTTATGAGATTACCTTAGTATATCCCTCCATAATTTGCAAAATAATTTCAATATTATAACATTTAACCTAATTAAGTAAAATATTTCATAATAGATTTTAGTAACCATCTTAATGAAATATACTTAAAGCACATTGTGTGATTCCAAACCTTGCTGTAAAACTAATTGAAAATGAAATGTAATAAAATCAAACTAAACCCAAAATACCATCCATGTTTCTATCACCGGAGGTACCTATTTTATTTTGCTTAAGTTCTAACTTTAGGCACAGTCACATCTTTATATTTATTTTTGAACTTGGAGCTTATTCAAAATTCTTGAAATTGCTCAAAGGTTCTGGACCGTGAAGATTTCTTTCCTGTTTCTAGTTCACCTTTGGTTTGCATATCCATTATGTGAATTTGAGACTACACCCCCATGGACTGAAAAGTTTGTCCACTTTCAGAGGCACAGGGAAAGTCTCTAGATCTGAACTGTGATAACTGTCCAACTGAGATCAGACAGAGGTTGTCATTTTCAGAGATACACTAACTTCCTGTTCAAAGTGAGAGGAATACTTAGCGTTTCTAGGTCCCAGTGTTCCTGAAGGCTGGAGCTATTGCAGGCCGCTCTTAAACATTTTCTTCAGCAGAGGAGGAGAATAACTTCCTGGCAAAAATTTCTTTCCTTTAATAAGGATTTATCCAGAAAACATCCTCAACAACATCATGGTTTTCATCAAGTTATAGAGAGTAACAATGTGTCATGTCATTCATAAATCATTTATGATCATCACACACTGAGAAATGCATGGCCTCAAAATATTTCACTATAAAAACCCTTCAGTATTCAGAATAGGATGATTTAAAAGTCACGGAAAGAGTGAGCATGTTTGACAGGTCAGGAGAAGTACCTCTAATCCAGTTTAAGAAGCACTTGCTTGTGTGACAATGCTATTACATTAAAATTAACTGCATTGTTCAGATTGAACTTTTGTTAAAATGTAAATAACTAAACCAGTAATTATGGCCTTTATAGTAGAGGGTCCAATTTAGGCAACTCACTTCTCACCAAATCCTAATTTTCTTTAAATACCTGCTATATTACTTTGCAGAAGCAAATTCACAAACCAAACTAAGTTGGTATGACATCTAAGGAAACTGGGCTACTTGGTTTAAGTACATATTTTTGTCCTGGAAAACTTCAAGTGCCTGGCATTGTCTGCCTCATTAGGGACTTCCTTTAACTTCTTATAAAGATTAGAAAACTGATCAGATTATCAGATAAAATACCTGAGGCACATGATCCTACATCTACCCTGTTTGCAAATGCTATCTTTAGAAGTCATGGTTTTTAAAATGACATTTCTTGGTTTAAAACAACATATTATCATTAATTTACAATTGGATGTGTTCAGTGGCTCAGTTGTGTCCAACTCTTTGATAGCCTTTGTACTGTAGCACACCAGGCTCCTCTGTCCATAGGATTTCCCAGCCAAGAATACTGGAGTGGGTTGCAATTTCCTTCTGCAGGGGGTCTTCCTGACCCAGGGATCATTAAAATGTATGAAATTCAGGAAAGTAGAAAGAAACAAATCCTTTATAGAAGCAATGCATTTTCCTTGTGCTTAAGAATATATAATGACTATAACATGTCCAGTATTTCTTCTAAGATTCCAATGTATCTCCTTTTCTTGCTTTGTTATTGCAATGAGTTTATGCAAAAGTTGATGTCTTTTTATCAAAGCCCAATCCTTTGGAGCTAAAGAATTAGGATCTTGAATGCAATTTATCAATCACTCAGAAGCACATGGGAAAGTTTTCAATCCCTCTTGAAAGTGAAATTGAACATTGCCTTCTGAAAGATAGTAGTGAAGTGGAAGCCTAGAAATTATTACGACTCCATTGTGTAAAAACTTTCTGAATATTGCTTCCATGTGCCACTTACAGCTTCATTCCTCCATAAGTTATTAATGCTTAAAATTGTGCAGGGACTTCCTGACTTCCGTGGCTGTAGGCTATCTAGCCCTTGTTCACAGACAGCCGTGTTGTAAAGAGCTGTTCAGGGTCGCATGAAGAATGGGTGCAGGTGTCAGGCACAGAAAACCTGTACGTAACCCAGGCACGCTCCCTGCCCCTCTGTGTGGCCCTGGTTAATAACATAGAGACATTGCTGGTGAGGATGCTGCTGTCCTTCTGATCTTGTGAAGCAACGGAAGTATGGAGGCTTCTTTATTATTTGTATTTTTTACAGAGTATTGTAACTTTATGTTTTTGTTGTTCTTGTTCAGTTACTAAGTTGTGTCCAACTCTTTGCGAGCCCATGGACTGCAGCTCACCAGGTTCCCCATCCCTCACCATCTTCTGGAGTTTGCTCAAGTTCATGTTCATTGAGTCGGTGAAGCCATACAACCATCTCGTCCTCTCTTGTCCCCTTCTCCTCCTGCCTTCAGTCTTTCCCAGCGTTAGAGTCTTTTCCAGTGAGTCGGCTCTTGGCATCAGGTGGCCAAAGTATTGCAGCGTCAGCTTCAGCATCAGTCCTTCAAATGAATATCCAGGGTTGATTTCCTTTAGGATTGACTGGTTTGAACTCCCTGCTGTCCAAGGGACTCTCAGGAGTCTTCCCCAGCACCACAGTTCCAAAGCATCAGTTCTTAAGTATTCAGCCTTCTTTATTCAGCTCTCACATCTGTACATACCTACTGGAAAAATCATAGTTTTGACTATTGTTGGGTTTTATTTTTTTTTATTATTATTATTTTGCTTCCCATGCTCCTTGCAGGTAGAAGGATACATTCGTAAAGTGAGGCAGGTAAGAGGGTGTTGGAATCTTTCACCACCACAAATTCTCTAAGCTATAGACATGAGCAGACAGCTGTCTTACTGCACCTCTTTTAGGGTTGAAGGAGAAAAAAAAAAAAGAAAACAATGATAGCAATAAAATAAACCTGAAGGCAGGCAAGAATAATTTATCCAAGTAAAGCAGTCTTTCCTTTTTCATTGAATGACAGATGAACATATTCTATTTCTCAAAATCACTCGGTTCTCATAGTTGAAAAATCTGTCCTGACAAGCCAGTACTAGTCTGTGAATTCAAACATACATCACTGAATTATGCACAACACTTTATGCTCAATCTTCTTTGTAAGAAGTATGCGTTTTATAAGCTCTTGATACAACATGTGAATTTCTTAGAACCGGAATACTAACTTACAATTTATGCCATCTTAGAAAAGATGAGGCCTGGGGAAAATCAACTAAAACATGTATCTGCTCGCCTAGAAAGGATGTCAAGCAAAGAAAACCTTAGTCTAGATTCTTCCTCCCAAACTTAGAAAAAGCTTTTCCACTCCCTGTTCCTGTTTTCCCCATGGTCAGAATATTGCCCGTTTTCAGATCATGAAAGTCCCAGAGAATAGCACCCAGTTTCTGCACTGCACAGTCCATGGCCTGAGAAGCCAGTCACGTGTTTACCGCCCTCTGTTCCAGGCAAACCTCATCCCCTTCCACTCGGCCCTGGCTGATCTCAGTTTGCCTCACAGCATTCACTGAAACATGGAGAATAATTGCTTGTTGTTGTCATTGTTGTTCAGTTGCCAAGTCGTGTCACACTCTTTGTGACCCCATGGACTGCAGCACACCAGGCTTCCCTATCCTTCACTTTTTCACGGCCTTTGTTGAAACACATGTCCATTGGGTTAGTGATGCCATCCAACCATCTCATCCTCTGTCGCCCCCTTCTCCTCCTGCCTTCAATCTTTCCCAGCATCAGGGTCTTTTCCAATGAGTCAGCTCTTGGCATCGGGTAGGCAAAGTATTGGAGCTTTAGCTTCAGCATCAGTCCTTCCAATGAATATTCAGGGTTAATTTCCTTTAGGATGGACAGGTTTGATCTCCCTGCTGTCCAAGGGACTCTCAAGAGTCTTCTCCAGGATCACAATTGGAAAGCATCAATTCTTTGGCACTCAGCCTTCTTTATGGTCCAACCCTCACATCCATACATGACTACTAGAATAATTGCTACTGGCATGAAATTTCTCTGTGGTATGGCCTGAAATCTCCAGGTGAGGACATGCCTAGCGGATTGGCTGAAAGGGAGCAGCTGATCAGCATGGCTGGAATTTCCCCACAGATGCCACGGGCACTTCTGATGCTTCAAGATTCTAGGTTTCTCTGCTCCATTTTCTCAGATTCTTAAAACTGGTCTCTTCACTTTTCCAACTTCTTCCTCTAAAATATGTTCTCCATCATTTCACTCAAATGCAGGTATTATTCATTTATTGTTATTTTCCTTAAACATACACAACTCGGAAGTTTGTGAAGAAAAGGTTACTAGTGACATGTTTACAGATGACCCTTGAGGGTGTGTTTCTCCTCATTCGTGAGACCCTGGAAAAACACTGTTGGAGGCCCTTCGACAAGTGTGGAAACTTGGCCACAAGCAATGGTGCTTCTCAAATAGTTCAAGACAAATAGACCAATTAAGATTAGAGATTTCTCCATATTTATAAAAAAAATTGTCAAGAATTGACTGTAGAGTATCATTGTATTTATTTGTTTGTTTCTCCCTCTCATGCTACTGTTGAACTGTAACACAATAAGCAGACACTAAAATATGACAAATATAAGCTGTGAGCAATATGTTTACAATAGAGTATTATATTCTGTGTTGTTTTCAGTTATAGAAAAATATTCTGTAATATCGTTAATTTTCTCATAGTTATTAGACAATATGGAATTTTATTAACTTTTGCCTTCTGAGCAGAAATATTTCAACACAGAATTGAAGCTTAGTTTATTCAAAGCAGTGTTCTGACTTTCATTCTCATAGAAGTGGTTCCAGCAATTTACCCAAATGGTGTCAGTTATTGCTCGGGTTCAATCAAACCCAAGATGCCAGAGTATTAAGAAAAGGACCATAAAGACAGAAAGATTATTTGTAAGCAAAATGTCCCCCTCAGAGGGCTGCACTTTCACAGAAGGTACTCAAGGACAGGAAGATGGGGATCTCGAAGATGATCAACACGAACTGACTCTCAGTGCAGGGACAGAAGCCAATATGCAAACTCCCAAGTGCATACCTGGTGGATCTATTTCTCAGAGTGTCAGTTTGGGGTGACCCACCCCTTTGCCCCTGAAGTGTTTTTCAAACTTGATCTCGTGCCTCCTTTTGTAAACAGGAAAATCGCTTACAGTGATCACTCCCTGCATATCAGTGAATTCTGATCTACAGCCTGGGTGGATGCCTCACTGGAAGGAGGCTCCCTACTGTGCCCAGGGTCAAAGACCATGAGATCCACACACTGGAGAACATGGGACAAGCAGAGAGCTGGGGGGTGGCTGCAGGAGGTAGGCCTGTGCGGTGGAGCTGAAGGTGCTGCCGTGGGCTCAGCGCTGTCAGGGCCCTCTGTGGTGGTGGGCATCTTCATCCGTTCGTGGATGTGGGAGGGACGGAGCAGGGCTGACTGGGATCAGTAGAGGTGGCAGTCCTGTGAATCTGGGGCGGGGGATTTGGAGTCTTTTTGCGGCTCGCACAGTGCTCCCAGGATTGCCTGTGATCACGAATATGCAGTGGCCTCCGAGACTGTGTGTGGTCCACAGAGGGAACCAGCTCTCAGGAAGCCAGCAGCCAGGTGTCAGAGTCAGGGCTAGTCCTCATGTTTCCCACTCCTTCAGCAAGTGACGTCCAGCCAGCTGGAGTGTACTGCCAAGCTTTGCTCTTTGCTGTGTAATCTGTTCTTTTCATTTCCAAACATACAGTTGTAATATTAGACACTGGGAAAGGGTCAGTGCCCCCTCCAGCCCCAAATGGCTCCCTGTTCCCTGCCTCCCACCCTGGAGAATTGCTGGTCCAGTGGGAAGACCCTAGGAAGGAGAAGGTTGGCTGTGCCCTCAGCCACTCCTGTTCCCCTCTATTCCCTCTCAAGTCTTTCCTGACAGGATGAATCCCATAATTATATGTTTTCTTATGGTATATTTTTTTTTCTTAATTTTATTATGGTAACATGAGATTTACCCTCTCATGCTATCCTTTCAATCATTGTTTAAAATGAGCAGTTAGCATTTTGTAAAATTTACAGTGCATGATTCGGCACCTCGGGGCTTCCCAGGAGCCACAGTGGTGAAGAACCTGCCTGTCAATGCAGGAGGCGTGAGAGATGCAGGTTTGATCTCTGGGTTGGCAAGACCCCTGGAGGAGGGCATGGAAACCCACTCCAGTATTCTTGCCTGGAGAATCCCAAGGACAGAGGAACCTGGTGGGCTGTGGTCCATGGGGTAGCAAAGAGTCAGACACAACTTAGCACTCAGGCAATACAGCATTGTTAACTGTTGGCACAGCTTTGTCAGCTGATCTGATCTTTAGAACATGGGCATCTTGAATGTCTGCCGTTGGATGGTAGCTCTGCCTTCCCCGCACCCCTCCCCCCATCTCCTGGCAACCACCATCTGCTCTCTGCTTCTCTAAGTTTGTCTCTTAATTGCTTCCTATCTGTGGAACTATGCAGTATTTGTCCTTCTATGACAGACTTGTTCCATTTCCATGTCCTATGGGTCCGTCCATGTTGTTGCAAGTAGCTCAACTTCCTTCCTTTTTAGACGGCTGAATAGTATTCTATCGTATGTATATACGACATTGCTTATTCATTGGTGGGCATGGAGGTTGTTTCCGTAAGTTGGCTATAGCGAATAATACCCTGACGCACATGGGGGTGCAGATGCCTTTCCAGGGGAGGGATTTCATTTTCTTCAGACAAACACTCAGAAGTAGAATTGCTGGATCATATGGTAGTTCTGTTTTTAATTTTGCTTTTTAATCACCATGGTCACATTATAAGTAATCCTTTATATAGCAGCTCTTCTCACTAGAGTCTGAGGTCCTTAAGGATAAGCGCAAGTTCTTAGTCATCTCATTATCACCGGCACAATAATCTGGGTACTTAGTTAAATTCAGTGCCTGAATATCACTCTGTCCTCATAAAGCGCCAGTTCTCCATGGGCCATGTTTTCCCCATCTGTGATGGGAATCTGAGGTGGTCCTCGGGGTTGATTTGAGGAGGCATGTAGATGTGGCAGTGCTCCCTGAGCCATTCCTTATAGAGTCTGCAAAAGACATTATTAATTTCCACATCAGCAGAAACTCTCCCTGGATTCATCTTAGATCTGTTTCCAAGGAGCTATCGTGGCTTTGTGCTGCAGACACAGATGCTTGTGCTGTGTGCCTTGCCTCTAGCTGTCCCGAGGACCAGTGACACGCAGTGCAGCTCTGTCCCCGAGCCCAGGTACGGGAGGAGAATCGGCTCGGAGTTCTCCGCAGGGTCCATCGTCCGCTTCGAGTGTAGCCCGGGCTACCTGCTCCAGGGCTCCACGGCCATCCGCTGCCAGTCTGTGCCCAACGCTCTGGCTCAGTGGAATGACACGATCCCCAGCTGCGTGGGTAAGTGTGTGTCCCCACGGTGTGATCACCTGCACGGGGTCCGCAGTCCCAGTTCACTAAGGACTCTGTTTGGTCCACGTAAGCGGACTCTTGCTCCAGATCTGTTTAAAGGGCAAATTATTTTATCAGAAATAATTGAGTAGCAGCCAAATCCTAAAAATTACTGTGTTTCATGAAACAAGTCATCAGATTAACAAGTATGAAATGTGTTTTCCTTTTTGATACTTATTAAGTATGCCATCACAAGCCATGGGTATTCAACATAATTTCATTTGGGGGAAAAATCATTATAATGTTGATTTGTTTCATGTCTTGTGTAATGCCCTTTTAATAAATTGGTGCTGATGAAGATCTGAAAAATAGTAGGTTAATACATCCCAAATAACAAAGACATTGTTGGTGATAGTTTATTTGCTTCATTTTGTGTAAGGACCTCCAGGGCAATCATGATTAGCACTTGAATTCATCTGTGCCTTTTAAGCATCTCTTCTCTCTGGATTTGCTCACAAATCCCATTAGTATCCATTGGAGCTGCCTGTCTGTATATGGAAGAGAAAACTCCACAGAGCTTCTTAACTTGTAGTAGAGCAATTACTCTGAACAGAGTTCACTTCAGAGATGCTGTTGTTGGGTACAGTGTCTGAGACTTAGCAGCAGAGCAGATGATCATCTATGGTATTGATCATTTAAAAGAAAACAGACTAAGTCTGACCTTGGCTACAAATGCCTTTTCAAGTATCATAGTCCATGTAATATCTCTTAATAGCTGATCACACAGAGAAGGGGCACTGAGTACAATTAGTGTTCTTCACTGTACTTTATTTACACTAAGTGTGGGTTTGACTTTCAGTCCCCTGCAGTGGCAATTTCACTCAGCGGAGAGGTACCATTTTATCCCCCGGCTTCCCTGAACCTTATGGCAACAACTTAAACTGCATATGGAAGATCATCGTTACAGAAGGATCAGGAATCCAGGTATGTTCGCAAAGCCCAGAGACTCCTAAGAAACAGAGCTCTGCCCACAGGCTTTTCCCTTCTTTGTTTCCCTCTTTTTGTATTGGTTACTCTAAAAATACAAACTGTAACCTGTTTCTCTTCTCTTACCATTGCTACCATGTGTCTACATTTGAGATTAAGGTGATAGACTTTTAGAATAAAGTCTATCAAAAGTGCCATTGTGGAAGTTTTGTGGATGTCATTTCGATGGTTTATTTTCTTTGGTTTTGCCTTTCTCTCACATGTATATTTTTAATGTCATGAAAACCCCATTGGACTAGTCTAATTTTTTTTAATTTTATTTTATTTTTAAACTTTACAAAATTGTATTAGTTTTGCCAAATATCAAAATGAATCCACCACAGGTATACATGTGTTCCCCATCCTGAACCCTCCTCCCTCCTCCCTCCCCATACCATCCCTCTGGGTCGTCCCAGTGCACCAGCCCCAAGCATCCAGTATCGTGCATCGAACCTGGACTGGCGACTCGTTTCATACTTGATATTTTACATGTTTCAATGCCCTTCTCTCAAATCTTCCCACCCTCTCCCTCTCCAACAGAGTCCATAATTTTTTTAATTT
This sequence comes from Bison bison bison, assembly GCF_000754665.1. NCBI lineage: Eukaryota > Metazoa > Chordata > Mammalia > Artiodactyla > Bovidae > Bison > Bison bison. The sequence goes on along the minus strand of NW_011494612.1, from coordinate 978,531 downwards.
ATTTATTTTTAATTGAAGGATAATTGATTTACAATATTGTGCTGGCTTCTTGCACAGATCAACATGAATCTGCTATTGGTATACATGCGTCCCCTTCCTCTTGAAGCTCCCTCCCACCTTCCACCCACCCCACCCTTCTAGATAGCTTGAGTTCCATGAGTCGTAGAGCAAATTCCCATTGGCTATCTATTTTACATATACACTACATATATGTTTCCATTCTTTTTTCGTCTGATTTTATTAAGTGAAGGACAAATATTGGCTTCTTTGGTAGATTCAAGTGATCAGCTTTGCCACGGAGCAGAACTGGGACTCTCTGGAGATTTATGACGGTGGTGACGCGAGCGCACCGAGGCTGGGGAGCTTTTCAGGTGAGGTGACCCCGTCCCTGAGTTTCTGTGAATCCAAGTCATCACGCCATGACGGACTGCAGGAGAACACTCAGTGCTGACCTCTGCCTGGGAGACTCTTCTCTGTGCTAACAAGTTTCTCTAGTGTTGGGAGGCTTGGAAGGGGAGCACCGTCCCCCGCAAGCAGCAGGCTGAGGGGGGGTGGGCCCCGCGCTGGGAGAACGTGGGTTATTACCCTGTGGATGCAACAGGGTGTCTTCACTGAAGTCAGTTTTGTGTGGGGGTGGCTTGGACAACGAACATTGGGTTGGCTGACTTCCTTTTCTCTTGCACTTGTTAGAAGTGTTTGATGGAGTTGGGGACCAAGCACTGAGGTCAGGGAGCAAGGCGGTTGGGGTCCAGATGGAAGGTCGGGGGCAGACGTGGAAACTGAGAACCGAAGTAAACATATGGAGGATGGGGACAGGGTTTCTCATGACTGGGCGGGGAGTTAGATACATAGGGATGAGAAAGCTGGCGTGGAGCTGGTTGTGATGGATTTGAACTAGAGACACTGGTGTGAACTCATGGTCTTCACATGTATAGCTGTGCATGCCTGTCCAGTCACTAAGTCATGTCCAAGTCTTTGCAACCCCATGGACTGTAGCCTGCAAGGGTCCTCTGTCCATGGAATTTCCCAGGCAAGAATTCTGGACTGGGTGGCCATTTCCTTCTCCAGGGGATCTTCCCAATCCAGGGATCGAACCCACATCTCCTGTATTCGCAGGCAAGTTTTTTACCCCTGAGCCACTTGGGAAGCCCTATGTACAACTGTACAGCTATAGACATAGAAATGTGTGTGTGTGTGTGTGTACATATTTCCCACCTCTGTATCCTGTGAGGTGTAAAACAATAACCCCTCAGCAAGGAGTTACCCACCTAGAACCCAATTGTGTGTTTCTGAAATCACTTGAAGTACCATTCTCCCTTAAAGGCACTAGTGCTTTTTGGAGAGCCACTGACTCTGAAGCTCTGGGAGAGAAAATATGCATGATGAGCCACTTTGTACAGAATAGAAATATGTGGATCCACGCTGATATGCATAGACACATGCATGAGTGTAAGAAGTGGGAGAGAAAGCCTTCCCAAACTATAATAAATCTAAACTAACAAATCGGAAGGAGATGGAATTAGAGCCGCCGCTGGTGGCCGTTAGGACATACACGAGCCACGTGGGGAGCTCAGTGGAGGCTGAAGGTAGCATATGAGGTTGATGAGGACAGACAGCCACAGTCTCCATGCACCTCCTCACCTGGTTCTCATGCACTCACTGCAAAGGAGGAACAAAGTCATTCACAGTGAGAAGCCTGGCAGACACCACCTTCCTAAGGCAGTCATGTCAAGATTTCCAGTAGCGGGACGAGGTATGCACTGGTATACTGATAAGCCTGCTTTCAAAATAAGCAAACAGAGGAACAGAAAGGTTATATTTGACTTAGAATTGCGGTTGCCGTGGTATAAATCCTCCAGTGCATGCACACTGAGTCGCTTCAGTCTGTCCATGGCATTTCCTAGGCAAGAATACTGGAGTGGGTTGCCATGTCCTCATCCAGGGAATCTTCCAGACCCAGGGATCGAAACTGCATCTCTTACGTCTCCTGCATTAGAGGCAGGTTCTTTATCACTAGCACAACCTGGGAAGCTAGTAAGCCCTTCTCCACCAGAGCTGATTTCAAGTAGCCAGCATGATGTCACTAAAGCTGAGTTTGGGAGGAAATGCCTTGAAGTAGAGTCCGGAAGCCTCTGAGTCAAATCCCTCACACCTCTGAGAGCGGGCAGAGTGGCCTCAGGAGAATACCCTTTGCGTGAATCACAGCCTTGTTGTGGCAAAGGGGCTCGAGTAACTCAAAGAAGCTGTGAGCTGTGCTGTACTGGGCCACCCACGATGAGCCAGTCATAGTGAAGATTTCTGGAAAATGTGGTCCACTAGAGAAGGAGATGCAACCCACTCCAGTATTCTTGCCTGGAGAATCCTACGAACTGGAGAATCCTAGTGTGAAAAGGCAGAAACATAGGACAGCAGAAGATGCGTAACTCAATGGACATGAATTCGAGCAAACTCCAGGAGACAGTGAAGGACAGGGAACCTGGTGTGCTGTAGTTCATGGGGTCGCAGAGAGTAGAACCTGACTTAGCGACTGAACAACAGGGGAGAATACAGCATCATATTTTGATATTCTTGCCAAAAATGTATCACCACCTGAATCTAGTCATGAAGAACATCAAACATTCTCTTCAGAGGTTATGTTGCTTTAAAAAAAAGCATTTTTTTTTTCAAAATGTGTTCATCTTTTTTTGGAGAACTCATTTTCAAGTTTGCCTGCACCAAGACTTATGGCAGGGCAAAGACATGACTTGTTACTGCACACCACCCCTGTGTGTTTTGGTTTTTAACTACTCCCAATCTTTTGCAATCTCATTTCCTGAACTTATGTCTGAGTGTAGTCTCAGCTTAAATATATAAATAATATATTAATACATATTCATTAATATATATTAATGTATAATACTAAAAGCATGAGAATCTCCTATGTAAACAATGACAAAAAATCCTTTGTAGTGTGCATTTGATTAACTTATAAAACTTTAAAGAAAAATATTACATATGAGCAATTTTTATTAAGTTTTATATACTATAATTTGTAAAAAATTTTAAATTCTAATTTTCTAAAATAAAAATTGATTTTGAAAAATATTCTGCACACAAAAAGTAACTCATATCTTTCAAAAGTATTGAGTTCCTGAAAGGGAAAGGAAGACTAAGAAATTTTTACAAACCAAAAAAAAAAACCCTCACAAAACTAAAGGGACACAATCATAGATGGACACAATCATAGATGGAAAAGCTGTTATTGGCAGATTGTTGAAATTCCAGTGATTTCTGTGGGATATATGGTCCTGCTGCCTCTATGTTAGTGTTTGTTTTTTTTTATATAAACGCCTTTGTTTTAAGAAATGCACACTAAATTTTTATTAAAAATATGTCACAATGTCTGCAACTTGCTCTCAAAGGATTTAGTTGCTCAGTTGTATCTGACTCTTTGCGACGCAATGGACTGTAGCCTGCCAGGCTCCTCTCTCCTTGAGATTGGGTTGTCATTCCCTTCTCCAGAAGGTTTTCCAGACCCAGGGAGCAAGCCCGGTATCCTGCACTGCAGGTGGTCTTCTGCATTGCAGGTGTATTCTTTACCGACTGAACTTACCAGGGAAGCCAAAGGGTTTAGAATGAAATAACTTTACACATACCTGTATTGTAGATAGAGATCACTTCACACTTATATCTGTATGTGGAGAGAGCTAGATATCATTATTCTGTAATATATGGCAAGACAGTGGGTATATGGGAGTTTTTTGTACCATATTTGCAATTTTAAGTTAAACGCTACTTAAAATATTTCAAAAAGAGTATTTTATAAACTTTATATGGAAGAAATGACACATCAGCCATCAAGTCTGAATATATTTCAAAACGTAATACATGTTTACACTTTTTTGTTCCTGTGATAATTTCAAAATAATTAAAAAGGAGAATCTGAACCCATTTTTAAAAGTTAGCTGTTGACTATAAGCAAAGAAGAATGAGTAGTTGCTAGAGGTACACATTTCCAGAAAAACGATTGACTGACTTCTTGAATAAATTCAGGGTTTTGATTTTCTGTCTGGATAGCCATGTGTATGTAGGACTTATATTGTAAGCTATTTGAAATCATTTTTGGAAGTAGACAGTTGATAAATTATAAATGGACACGATAGAGCAAAAGTCATACCAATCTGTCGCTGACAAGCAGGATTAAGGGAGAGTAAATAGCAGTGGCTGGAGCAGCGTCTGCAGAACCTGGAGCACAGTCGCTCAGCTTCCCGCACGTGCGGTTCTATCTAGGTCAGTGAAGCAGTGCCATCAAAGGTATTCCGCCTGTGGCAACAGTTTTTCAAAAATCCCTGAGCTGCATTTTGAACCGGGGGAATACGCTTCTTCTGTGCGCCCATTCTGAGCAGAGTCCCAGGCGGATGCCGCTGCAAGGGGTGGGCATTGGCCACAGCAGGTGCGCATCGCTTATGCGCCCCGGGTGCCGAAACCCAGCATCTGTTTAGGAAAACAAATGATTATATTTAGAAGTACAGAAGTACAGACAGGACCGTCATTCATCAATATAGTTGCTGCAATTAATAGTAATGTTTAGAGGGACAGTGATGAGCCACTAAGCCCTTTCATACACACAGTGCATGCATGACTCACACATAAGAACTGGACTATTATTTTGGTTTCACAGAATTGGAACATCTTCAAGTGCTTTCAGTAACAGGACTGGTTTATGTCACAGTCAGCAGTGGAAGTGACTTTTCCGATGGCGCTGCAACACAGTCAGGAAAGACAAAAAGTCAGAAGTGTATGTTGAGAACGCACGTGTGGAAACAACTTGGCTTGGGGCTGGAGGCGGTTAAATACACTGATTATCTGAAATCATAGGCAAAACCAGGCAGAAAGTTATACAAATGCTGTAACAAGAACTTACTTTTTGGATTAGTTAGATCATTGTAGTAACATTACATTAGCTTTGTACTTTCTGTAGGCATCACCCAAAATATACAGAAATAAAAGATGAATGAGAGGACAGCAAGCATCACACAATTTGAACGAAAGTGGATTAAAACTGGAGTTTCTATTTGGTGTTTCCTTCTTGTCTCGATGTGGGTGTGGGTCGAGCTGGCCCAGCAAGCAGGTGCAGGCAGCACCCTGACCTTCAGGCCCCCTTTCCTCCTCCTCACAAGTCCATCCCCACGTGCCCGGGTGTGCCCTGTTCGCTGCTGAGCAGACAGCATGCTGCTTCTGGTACAGCCTAGATGGGGAAAAGGTGATGCTCAGACAGAAGACTTTCTGAAACAGGCAAGGTCACCTCACCTTGCAGGTTTCCCCCATCTGCAGTGTTAACTATTAATTAGTTTCAAAGAATGACCTCTTTAAATGTGTCTGCTGACCATAGGGATAGGCTTATGTTTTCCCTCTCCGTGACTCAGTTTCTTAAAAGTCTGCCTCTCTGTCTATCTATCTTTATCCATCAAACCAAGTTTGAGTAACAAAGGGGTTAAATCTGCAGTCATTTTCTGTTTATCATTCAGCAAACGCTTACATTGTCTCATAGTGAATTGTATACTCACAGTTCAGGTCTGAAACGACTCCACCTCCCACAGACAACCCCACCTGAATATTCAGGGAAAATGGTTTGAGGCACTGGCCCCAGATCTCAAGTGGGAAATTCGTCTTCCAAAGACACACACACAATCATTAGAGAGTGTACCTGGTATTTTCTTTTGTCCTCCATTTATGCCTGTTCTTCTTCCAAAACAGTCAGGTAATACTTTGTATACTGATTATCCAAAGACCCAGCCAGTATACACATTACTAGTCCCAGCATATTGTCAAACTGAGGGTGAACTTTTATAAACCCAAAGAGTTTCTGAAAGACTACATGCTAATCCAAGGTTAATGAGACGTCCTCAGGATGCAATTCTTACCTGGAGTCATTGGTTTGCTTACAGCTGTTTGAGGGTCGTAGAATTGTTTGAGTAGAAAGTGAAGGGCAACCGGGGATCTTGCCCTTGCAACATTGTTCATCTGTCTTGGATAATCACCAGCTTATTTCCTTATTTTGTTATTTAAAATAGTATTTATACTATGTATGTCTATAATGTATAATATTTATACATTAGCATCATCATCATCCATGAATTTGCCTGCACCATGGGGAGGAGTTTTACCTGAGAGATGGCTCCTTCACACATAGGAAATGTGTATTTATTCAGGAAATGACTTGGATACAGTAGAATATCAAGCATGTACCCCTTGGGTAACAAGGGGCTTAGGCTAGCTTATTGCTTTCCCATAGTATAATGCATTCTGGTAATGCATTCTAAATGTCTGGCTGAAGGACATTTCCTTTTCCTCAGGACCTTGCAGCACCATGGCTCTGTTTTCACCCTTGTCCTTAGCATCTCTAAATTTCCCTACTTGTCAGTTGCTACAATGCAAGCTGGAACATTTTAATTAAAGGAAGCATTATATAAAATAAACCTGCATTTTCCTTTCCTTATATGTTTCATTGAAATCATTTGCAGATTTCAGAGGGAACATTATTCAGTATGAATCACACAGGGATAAAGAAGAGAATATATGATCAAAAGCAACCTCTTCTGAATAACATTACATCAAATCTATAGTCTAACTGTTTCCCCAACTTCCATATGACTTGCATGTTGAGGCTTTACCCTTCTTTGTTCATGGCAAGTCAGAAAAAAAAAGGCAGATTGTTACATTGATAAAAAAAAAAAAAGCAATGTGAATAGTCAAATGCATGGTAAAGCATAAGAATATATGTGTTTTCACTGATACGATGAAGACATGCTACATCTGTCTGAGGAGGGCAGATGAAATGTGGAGCTTCTTGTTGTCATTCAGTTGCTCAGTCATGTCTGTTTGTGACCCCATGGAGTGCAACGCTCCAGGCTTCCCTATCCTTCACCATCTCCTGGACTTTGCTCAAACTCATGTCCATTGAGTCAGTGATGCCATTCAACCATCTCATCTTCTCTTGTTCCCTTCACCTCCTGCCTTCAATCTTTTCCAGCATCAGGATCTTTTCCAGTGAGTCAGCTCTTTGCATCAGGTGGCCAAAGTATTGCAGCTTCAGCTTCAGCATCAGTCTTTCCAATGAATATTCAGGCTTGTTTTCCTTTAGGATGGACTAGTTGGATCTCCTTGCAGTTCAAGGAACTCTCAAGAGTCTTCAACATCACAGTTCGAAAGCATCAGTTCTTCAGAACTCTTCCTTCTTTATGTCCAGCTCTCTCATCTGTACATGACTCCTGGAAAGACCATAGCCTTGACTACATGGACGTTTGTCACCAAGTGCTGTCTTTGCTATTTAACACACTTGTTTAGGTTTGTCATAGTTTCCTGCCAAGAAGGAGTCATCTTCTAATTTCATGGCTGGAGTCACCATCTGCAGTGATTTTAGAGTCCAAGAAGAGGAAATTTGCCATTGATTCCACCTTTTGCCCGTCTATTTGCCATGAAGTGATGGGACTAGATGCCATGATCTTAGGTTGTTTTTTTGTTTTGTTTTTTAATATTGAGTTTTAAGCCAGACTTTTCACTTTCCTCCTTCACCCTCACCAAGAGGCTATTTAGTTCCTCTTCATCTTCTGCCATTAGAGTGGTATCATCTACTATCTGAGGTTTTTTATATTTCTCCCTGCAATCTTGATTCCAGCTTGCACCTCATCTAGTCTGTAGTCTGGCATTTCACATGATTTACTCTGCATATAAGTTAAATAAGCTAGGTGACAATACACAGCCTTGATGCACTCCTTTCCCAGTTTTGAAACAGTCCATTTTCCATGTCCAGTTCTATTGCTTTTGACCTGCATACAGGTTTCTCAGGAGACACATAAAATATCCTGGTATTTCTATCTCTCCAAGAGTTTTTCACAGTTTGTTATGATCCACACAGTCAAAGGCTTTAGCATAGTCAATGAAACAGAGGTAGATGTTTTTCTGGAATTCCCTTGCTTTCTCTGGGATACAGCGAATGTTGGCAATTAGATCTCTGGTTCTTCTACCTTTTCTAAACCCACTGAAACGTGGAAGTTCTCAGTTCACATAATGCTGAAGACTAGCTTGGAGGATTTTTAGCATAACCTTACTAACATAGGAGATGAGTGCAATTGTCTGGTGGTTTGAACATTCTTTAGTACTGCCCTTATTGGGAATTGGGATGAGGATTGACCTTTTCCAGTCCTGTGGCCACTGCTGGGTCTTCCAAATTTCCTAACATATTAAGTGCAGCACTTTTACAATTCATCTTTTAGGGTTTTAAATAGATGTGCTGAAATTCCACCACCTCCACTAGCTTTATTGGCAACAGTTCTTCCTAAGGCCCACACTTCACACTCCAGAATGTCTGGCTCTGAGTGAGAGACAACACCATCGTGGTTATCCGGGTCATTAAAATCACTGTTGTACAATTTTTCTGTGTATTCTTTCTACCTTTTCTTGATCTCTTCTGCTTCTATTAGGTCTTTACCATTTCTGTCCTTTACTGTGCCCCTCTTTGGATGAAATGTTCCTTTGAGATTTCTAATTTTCTTGAAGAGATCTCTAGTCTTCCCCTTTCTGTTGTTTTCCTCTTTTTTTTTGCATTGTTCATTGGAGAAGGCCCCCTTGTCTCTCCTTGTTACTCTCTGGAACTCTGCATTTAGTTGGGTATACCTTTCCCTTTCTCCTTTGCTTTCACTTCTCTTCTTTCCTCCGCTATTTGTAAAGCCTCCTCAGACAAGCACTTTGCCTTCTTGCATTTCTTTTTTGGTGGATGGTTTTATCCACTGCCTCCTGTACAATATGACAGACCTCTGGAGGAGGGAATGGCAAACCACTCCAGTATGTTAGCTGTGAGAACCCTATGAACTGTATAAAAAGGCAAAAAAGATATGACGCCAAAAGATGAGCCCCCAGGTCAGAAGGTGCCCAACGTGCTACTGGAGAAGAGCAGAGGACAACCGCTAACAGCTCCAGAAAGAACGAAGCGGCCGGGCCAAAGCAAAATGGTGCTCAGCTGTGGATCTGTCTGGTGATGAAAGCAAAATCTGATGCTGTGAACAACAGTTTTGCATAGGAACCTGGAATGTTAGGTCCATGAATCAAGGTAAACTGGACGTGGTCAAGCAGGAGATGGCAAGAGTAAAATGGACATCTTAGGAATCAGTGAACTAAAATGGATGAGAATGGGTGGATTTAATTCAGATGACATTTTATCTACTACTGTGGGCAAGAATCCCATAGAAGAAATGAATAGCCCTCATAATCAACAAGAGTGCAAAATGCTATACTTGGGTACAGACTTAAAAATAACAATGATCTCGGTTCATTTCCAAGGCAAACCATTCAACATCACAGTAATCCAAGTCTATGCCCCAACCACTGATGCTGAAATTGATCAGTTCTATGAAGACCTAGAAAACCTCCTAAAACGAATACCAAAAAATTATTTTCCATTCATCATAGGGGATTAGAATGCAAAAGTAGGAAGTCAAGAGATACCTGGAGTAACAGGCATTTTTGACTTTAGGGTACAAAATAAAGCAGGGCAAAGGCTAACAGAATTCTGCCAAAAGAATGCACTGGTCATAGCAAACACCCTTTTTCAACAACACAGGAGATGGCTTTACACATAGACATCACCAAATGGTCAATTCTGAAATCAGATTGATTACATTCTTTGTAACTGAAAGTGGAGAAGCTGTATACAGTCAGCAAAAACAAGACCTGGAGCTGACTGTGGCTCAGATCATCTGCCCCTCATATCTAAATTCAGTCTTAAACTAAAGAAAGTGGGGAAAACCACTCGGCCAGTTAGGTACAGGATAAATCAATCCTCTATGTTATGCGGTGGAGATGATGAACAGATTCAAAGGATTGGATCTTGTAAACAGAGTGTCTGAAGAGCAGTGGACAGAGGTCCATAATATTGTATAGGAGGCAAGGAATAAAACCATCTCAAAGTGAAAAAAAAGAAAAGGAACTTCTTACCATGCCTGGAAAAAGAGAGTAGCTCAAACTGTAATGATCAAAGCCAATACTTGGATTAAATATGTGACGATCAGACAAGCTAAGGGAATCTGTACACCGAAACAAATGTCCTCAGTGTTTTCTTTTTTGTGGAAATATAATTGACTTACAGTATGATGTTTGCTTCAGTGTACAGCAAAGTGATTCTCTTGAATAATGTGTATTTTTCCAGATTATTTTCTATCACAGGTTACTATAAGTTACTGCATATAGTTCCCTGTGCTAAACAGTTTATCATTGTTGTTTGTCTATTTTATACATGAATGTGTATCTGCTAATCTCAAATTCTGAATTTATCCCTCCCTGCCTCCCTTTCTACTTTGGGAAACTTGAATGTATTCTCTGTATCTGTGAGTCTGTTTCTATTTTGTAATTAGATCCATTTGTATTCTGCTTTAGATTGCACATGTAAGTGATAGCATATATATCCTTCTCTGACTTACAGCACTTAGTGTGATATTCTTATGATTTTCTAATGGGAGAAGTGAATGCATGCCTGATATTAAAGCCCAGCCTGCGTCCCTTCCCGCAGGTACCACGGTGCCAGCGCTGCTCAACAGCACATCCAACCAGCTCTACCTGCACTTCCAGTCAGACATCAGTGTGGCCGCTGCTGGCTTCCACCTGGAGTACAAAAGTAAGCTCCCTTGTCTCTGCATCTGGCTTTCCCTGTGACACTGAGTGATTTTCTTAAAGGGGAAATGGATCCCTGCCCTTATTACACAGTGAAATTTTGTTCTAAAGTTATGTTTAGAAGTTCCATGTAGTTGAGTGTTACAAAACCAATCTCTATGAACTATATTGTTATTACATAAATATTAATGTAATATTTTGTTACATAATTATATCATAATACTATAATAATATATCGTTATTTGAACTGTATCTTATTATATTATATTGTATAACATAATTATATTGTGAAAGAAAAATTTATAGGGAAATGAAGAAGTTAGGATCTGGAATAATTCGATAAAACATTGGCTTTGCTTTCAGGCTGTTTGTGTTAAAAAGAGAAAAAGTTCAAAATACCCATTGGTAATATTGCTAGTTTTTCTTGTGAGTGGTAGAAAATACTCAGATAAGGATCCAAAAATGTAGAAGTCATAATTTCCAAATAGATTATGGTCATAAGCTCTTTCTATTTCTAGTCTCAGAGGCTGTTAGAATGGGACCGGCACAGAGCAGCCCCTTCAGTGCCTACATTTGTGTATTATTCATTTTAATTGGAAGAAGGTAACGCAAAGGAGATGTTAACCTTTTAAAAAATGGATGTGAGACTGAGTTAATAGTCTGATAAATGGGATGACAAAGGTCAGATTCACAAATCCACTTTGACGTTTGATTATGCAGGTAAACCTTGTAAAAGCGAAATCAGAATTTCCAATGAGAGTGAAGTTTATTTTAGGACGTGTTTTCAAGCACTAAAAATGCTTAATGTTGATATTCATCTCGTTTAATAAGCAGTTGCAAATAAGCAAATACATGGATAAGCTTTAATAAGTGATCCTTTGAATTGAGATAAACAGTTTGCTGGGATGTAAATGCGTGCATGTATTTGAATGGCCAGATTTCCAGCTGATGATAAATATTCTGAACCAGACACAAACCACAGGGCTGTTTTGCATTCCGGTTGAATTTCCTTACTTATTACCGGCATTTGTATGCAAGTTTATTCCAATTTATTTGAATGGGACTGCATTAGTGACAGCATAAAATGATACTGTGGATGTTATTTATGTAGAATATGTCTGGAAAAATCACTACTTTGATACATATGGTGAACATCTGTAGATAGGAAACTATAAACCTTATTTATGATAGTGTCAGTAAATTCACTAATATTTTTAGCAGCGTTAGATTTGATCAATGTGCCCATCTCTTCCTCTCAAAGTGATCTTGTGGCTTCTGACTCTTCATTCACTCCTTATAGAAAGAGGAGCTACTGAAATAATTAGTCTACAATTACCATGAAATATTATCCATGACTCACACATACCTCAGCTCCAACAATATATTAATAGTAATCACCTGCATTTCATCTCATTCTCAATTAAATTTATTAAAAGAAAGATGAATGTATTGCTCACTGAAATTAATCTTGTTCAAGGATCTAAGGCCTTGTTTCATTACTTAATCTACTTATTTTTTTACTTGGCCACACAGAATGCTACGTTTTCTTTTGTTGAGTTTCTTTACTGAGTCATTGTTTTTGGACACTAATAGTATTCTGAGGATCATGCCATTATCTTCTGTGTGTTTCAAGGCAGTCATTTCTCTGTTTTATGTGTCAGTGTAAAATTTGGATTATACAAAGTGTTTGTAGAATTACTCTTATTAAGGTGAATATCAAACAACATAAGGATTGTTGAAGTAAGTTGTCAAAAATTTTCTAATATTCATAACCTTCTAACATTTTTTTTTTGCTCTCTGGCCCTTTCTTTTTAATTTTGTTTTAAATTTTGTACTGGAGTATATAGCTGATTAACAATGCTGTGATAGTTTCAGGTGGACAGCAAAGGGACTTAGCCATATATATCCATTAACAGATTTTTACATCTACCTTAAATTGTGTATTTCCAGTCTGCACATCTTTCAATTCAGATTTTTCACTAAAATATATACCCATGAAATAAGAGTAAAAGCAGCAACAAGCTCTGTTCCTGGTCCTGCCATAAACGTGTTACAGCTATTTATTCAATTCTCCTCAAAACAACTCCATGAGGTATGCTTAGGTTTTAAAAGGTCTTCTCTGTGGCTTAGATGGTAAAGAATCTGCCTGCAATGCAGGAGACCTGGGTTAGGAAGATCCCATGGAGAAGGGAATGGCTACTCACCCCAGTATTCTTGCCTGGGAAATCCTATGGACAGAGGAGCCTGGTGGGCAACAGCCCATGGGATCTTAAAGAGTCAGTCATGACTGAGCGACGAACACTAGGCCTTTAAGGAGAAGAAACAGAGCCCCTCATGCGTTCAGCCCGCTCAGGTCAGAGTCGGACTGCTAACGACTTACAGAAGGAACACATGTAGACACAGATGTGTTTCATCGCAAATGAGCACCTGCCCAAGAATCACAACCGTCCAATCAGGAAGAGCACACAGACCGCCCTTCTGTACTAAGGGAGACACCGCCTACCGCTAGTAGCTGAATGGTGTGTGGAAGAGAAAGGGGCTTGGGACTCAATCTTGGAGATGCAGGTGGTCTGATCCTGAAACCTGAGCTGTTACAGCTAGTCCACTTCTGCTTCCATCTGAGAAGTGTGAGTTTCTCACATGAAATGAAGGCCAGATACTGTTAATTAGGTGCTTGTGTGCACGTCACTTTAGTCATGTCAACTCTTTGAAACCCTATGAACCTTTGCCCTCCAGGCTCTTCTATCCATGGGATTCTCCAGGCAAGAATCATGGAGCAGGTTGCCATTTCCTTCTCTAGGGGATCTTCCCAACCCACAGATTGAACCCAAGTCTACTGCAGCTCCTGCAGTGCAGGCAGATTCTTTACCACTGAGCCAACAGAGAAACCCCCTGTTAATCATAACAGTCCATAATTCCAAATGAACACTGACAGGAATTTTTCAAACAAAAAGCAAACACTTTTATTTGAAATTTGGTGGGAAGAGGACAAATAAGATTAAACACCCAAACCCTGATGGAGTGTTGCTATTGATACTATTTGTATTTTATTGATGTTTTCCCTCTTTTTCTGATAGCATTTTGTTTAATTGAATCTTTTATTTAAGTTCCAATTTATCTCCACTATGGTCTTATTAGAGAAAAGTCTTAAAAACGTTAAGGGTCTCTCTAGACAAGTTTAAAATATATTCTTTAATATAACCCATCTTACCTTCAAATAATATTATTTCACTTTGTGTCTAGTGAAACTTATAAACTTGTACTTCTAATTTCTTCTATCCATCCCTCATGTTATTGTTGTTTTTGCAAAAATAAAATGTAAAATAACAATAACATGAAGGATGGATAGAAGAAATTAGAAGTACAAGTTTTTAAGCTGCATATTATAAAACCTACAAATATTTTTCTACTTTTTTGCTTTAAATATTTATCTTTCATAGTGAATAAAATAAGAAAATAAATGTTTTATATTTACCTTATTTTTAGCATCTATGAAGCTCTTTCTTGGGGTGAATCCAAGTTTTCATTTAATTTTTTTCTGTCTAAAGAACTTCCTTCAATTCTTCTTATAGGGCAGGTCTGCTGACAATGAATTTTCCCAGCTATTGTTTTTCATTTTACCTTCATTTTTTGAAAGATATTTTGGCTGGGTTTGGAAATCTGGGTCAGAAGTCATTTTTCAGTATGTTAAAAAGTAGGGCTCCTCTGGTGGCTAAGTGGTAAAGAATCTGCCTACCAGTACAGGAGACAAAGGTTCAATCCCTGCATCAGGAAGAGCCCTTGAAGGAGAAAACAGCAACCCACTCCAGTATTCTTGCTGGGAGAATCCCATGGACAGAGGAGCCTGGGGGGCTACAGTCCACAGGGTCACAAAGAGGCAGACGCAACTTAGCACGTGACGCACACGCACACGTAAGATACGCCACTTCATGGTCTTCTCGTTGCTTAGTTTGTGATGAGAAGTAAGCTTTGATTCTTCTGGCTATGTGTTTGTCCCTGTTTTCTGGCTTCCTTTACAAATTTCTCTTTATCTTTTATTTTCATCAGATAGACTGTGGTGTGTCTAGGTGTGTGTGTGCACACGCACATGTGCATGCACACGTGATATTCATCCTGTTCAGTGACCCTTACATTCTTGGATCTAAGGTTTAATTGTCTTCCATTATAATATTTATGAAAAAAGTCTTGACCATTATCATTACAAATGTTTCTTTCCCCCATTCTCCTTTCCTGTTTTTTTGGGGCAACTCCATTCGCATGTCTATTGGACATGTTGATATTGTATCACAATTCTTGGTTGCAATTCTGTTTTATTCACACTCTATGTGTGTGCTCCAGTTTTTGTAGTTGCTATTAACCTTTGATTCTCTGAGTCTTTCCTTGGCTATGTTAAGTCTGCTAATGAGTCCACTGAAATAATTCATCTCAGATATTGTGTTTTCCCCCTTGAATTTCCACTTGCCACTTTCTTATACTTAGTCTCTCTGCCATAATTTCTCCATCTCTTCCTGAATGCTATCTGGTCCACTAGGCGTTTTAACACATTTTTATATTTGATGTATCTGCCCAATATGCCACTATATGACTGTGCAAAGTCTGACCACTTTATCTCTAGACAAAGTGTTTTTTTTTTCTTGAATACTTTATTAAAGATGGGCACCATGAGTAGATGCACACCACTTTATTGTTGTTCAGTTGCTAAGTCGTGTCTGACTCTGTGATTCCATGGGTTGCAACACGACAGACTCCTCTGTTGTTGACTATCTCCCTAAGTCTGCTCAAACACATGTCCATTGAATCAGTGATGCTATTAATATTTGTGCTAGGAATGGGCACCACTTACGTTAGCCTGTCGAATCAGGAGTTGCCGTGGGTTTGAGTTCTGTTGTTGCTATGGTTACTTTCAGAGCATCAGATCCCTCAGTGGTGAGCTGCAACTGCCAAGTCCTAGTTGGAGGCTTTTTCTCAGTCATTACTCCAACCTTAGCTATCAGTCTTCCCTAAATGCCTTTCCCAAAGAGATGGTATCTTTCCAGACTTCTGTATCTCCCCAGTAGTAGATGCTGCTGCTTGTTACTCCGTGTTAAGCTTACACTGGTATCAAGGTAGTTCTCTCCCAGCCGAAGTCAGACCTGAGAGTCTATGCATGGTGGGATGGGGTGTTCTCAGCAATCTTGCCCACCCTCCTGAGGTTGTAAGCTTCTACCTATCGCTTGTATTTGAAGAGAATTTCCTGACTGTCCCCTAGTGTCAGAAGACCGTGGTCTTGGTACTGATAGAGGATCTTAAGCTCACAGTTTCTCCTGCTACACCCCAGATGTAGACTTTCTCTATATAACTTTCTCCAAGCTGCAGTGCCTCTCTTCTTGTGCCCTGGAGACAACAGGTTTTTGCTACTGAAAGTGGTTGAACTTTCTTTTCTGAAAGAGGAAAATGTGGGGAAATGCATGGGATTCCATGACCCTGTCCACAGAAACAATGATATTTGGTGGTGGTGAGGGTTGGTAAGGGAGAGGCTGATTCTAGGCTCTACCAGGCCCCCAGTGTTTCTCTTAATTACTTGGCAGAGATGCAAGGACAGAAGGGCAGGACCTCCCTCTGTCTGGGACCCTGAGCAGCTGGAGACCCATGCTGGGCACTGGCCATTGCTAAGATGATAGCTAATCTATCCTTGCCTCTGGAAGTCAGTCCTTTCTCTCCTGTGATCCATCACAGTGACAGTTCATGTGCCCTGCCTCCCCTTGGAGGCACTAATCCTTGGGAACTGATGTCACCTAGGTACTTGAAACCTCAGCTCCCCGATGAGTTCAACAATGGCTATGATTTTGTAGTTTAAATTTTCTCACTGTTAAAGTGGACTTGAGACTTTATTTTACATATTTCTATATCCAAGGTAGAAATGGAAGTCTTTTGTGGGTGTTAAAATTGCTCTACTTCAAGGATAGATAGGTAGATAGTGAAGTCGCTCAGTCGTGTCCAAATCTTGGCGACCCCATGGACAGTAGCCAACCAGGCCTCTCCATCCATGGGATTTTTCCAGACAAGAATACTGGAGTGGGTTGCCATTTCGTTCTCCAGGGATCTTCCCAACCCAAGGATCGAACTCGGGTCTCCCTCATTGTAGGCAGATGCTTTACCGTCTGAGCCACCAGGGAATAGACGAGTACTCAAATTATTTATTTAGATTGACCATGAAGAAGTTTTTCTAGAATGACCAGATTTAAACAAAATCATCTATCTATAAATATAATCTGTCTATCTAATGCACATTCTTTATCCTTTCTTGTTTAACAACAAAAACCAAAAAATACCTCCTAATGGCACATAGTTAAGGCTATGGTTTTTCCAGTAGTCACGTATAGATGTGAGAGTTGGACTGTAAAGAAAGCTGAGCACCGAGGAATTGATGCTTTTGAACTGTGGTGTTGGAGAAGACCCTTGAGAGTCTCTTGGACTGCAAGAAGATCTAACCAGTTCATCCTAAAGGAGATCAGTCCTAAATGTTCACTGAGAGGACTGATGTTGAAGCTGAAACTCCAATACTTTGGCTACCTGATGCGAAGAGCTGACTCATTTGCAAAGACCCTGATGCTGGGAAAGATTGAAGGCAGGAGGAGAAGGAGATGACAGAGGATGAGATGGTTGGATGGCATCACCGACTCAGTGGACAAGAGTTTGGGTAAACTCTGGGAGTTGGTGATGGACAGGAGGCCTGGCGTGCTGTGGTCCATGGGGTCGCAAAGAGTCGGACATGACTGGGCAACTGAACTGAACTGAACCGAATGGCACATAAAGACACACACACTGCTACAGTCTCATAAACTAAGCATGTAATACACATAACTTTAAGTTAGTAAGATAGGTTTCTTCATAGCTGTGAAAAAGTACAGAGATATTTACAGATAAATGATATAGAATTAAATTTAATATATATTTACATTATAAATATATTATTAGAATAAATTTATCTAGTTGAGAATTACTTTCCATTGAAAGATTGCTTGAATTAGAAACTGTTTATTCTGATTCGTGCAGATGGCAGTGCTTGTTGAATGATCATACTTCACATTACTAACACCTTGGTTATTAAATTAGACCCACTACTGTGACTGAGCTTACTCACCACTCTATCTTGCTAAGTTGGAAGATAATTTCTGGGTCCACAGGGAACCATATAAGACTTCATCTAGTGGCACCTATGCCAAGTTAATGCCATAAACCCAATGACTGTATTTGACCTCCAGTGGGGGCCACTGCAATTATTCAAGCCTCTTTAGTGCTAATATGTGGCGCTGAGTCTAAACAGCACCAAAATAATTCTATTTATGAAGTATTTTCATAATAATTTCTTTTCTTTATGTACTAGCTTTCTCAAAAGACCTTCTTCCTCTCATGTTCACTATTGGGAAACCCATTGGAGTTAACAAAATATTTTTGGAGTCTATGAGATATGATATTTGACCCCTGGAAGGCAAATGAAATAGAGAAGCTACTGTGAAGTGTGAATTTCAAATGTTCTACAGAGCCGAAAAGTTAGCTATTCTTTAAACAGTAGCCCAACAGAGGATGTATTCCGATGTGGAAGCTAATCTCCCATGTCTCAGACTCTGGCCCTTTGATACAGGACAATATACAGATGGGTCAGACTCTGGAACATCTAAGCTGTGGCCATGACAGCCTCATGTGATAGAGAAAAAGAGACAGTAGTATTGTAGTAGCACATTTATTTGGAAAAAAGAAATTAGTGATTTGTTGTTATTATGAAAAAAATAAAAACTCAGGGAAAAGTAAGAATAATGACTCCTTCTTTGTTTGAAATGAATGCTTATCCTTAACAAGGTAGAGTCAAATGGAGATTTTTTTTCACATTAATTAACCTCCAATTAAAATAAATTTATATTTTAAAAAATACATTTTAAAAATTTATTTAAACATGAAAAATTTTGTTTTGGGGTTTAGCCGATTATAATAATACATATATTAACGGCACTTGTAAGTACTATGTTAAAAATACTAATAAAGTTTCTCAACTTGAATGGTGAGTGTAAATAAACATCACAGTCCAATGACACATTGCACAGGATGGCACCTCATATGTCCCAGGGTGCATCTATGAGTATTTCATTCTGTGCACCCAGATATGACAGCTCTGTACTTCCACCAGAGTGGGTGTCCAGTAAGCCATGCCGTTCAGTCATGTAATAAGTTGATCTTCTTAATCATGTCAGTTTAAGCCCATTTTTGTATTTAACTGTATGTTAATCATTTGTTGATCCATATATTCGGAGACCCTCTCAACTCCTGCCTCCTGTTAAAATTTATATCATTAGCACCAATTGACAATTCATGTCTTCTTTATCTCCTGCCATGGTCCTTGCACCAGGAACCATGGGCGAGTTTAAAGTCTTGCATATCCTGACTTCTATCTAACACTCCAGACAGCTTCAGAGCCCCTTCTGGTAACATGAGGTCTCTCTTACAGGACTATTTTAGGCATTCAATAGTAACAGACCTTTGTTGGGTGACAGGAGAATCCTAACTTTATTTGAGGTTGAAAATAATACACACAAAAATCTGGTAACTGATTAAAACTTTCCTACTAACAGTGATATTTTGGCATTTTACCAAGTATCACATTTAAGTGAAAGATGTGATTTAATTACTTAATCCCTGGGGTGTTTAGTTGAATGTCTTCTAAAATAAAGGGATTGAAATTCAGTTTTCCAGTTGTCCCTGGATATGTCTTTGGAATTTCAGGCATTAACAGATTTGGGAAGGAAAGGGTAGAGTGTACAGAACTGAAGCTTAATCTTAAGCTCTGCTGACCACCACCTACTGTCCCCATACTGATTTCAGAGGTGGGTCTCATCATTAACTCTATTTATCAGCTAGTCTCTGGTTGCTGTTGAGAGAATCATCAATCATTGGACAAATTCTGCTGCTACTTGTTCAGACCGTGACTCGGAGAGTTGCCTACACAAAAAGGAGTTTGCTTTCAAATTGTTATTGTTGTTCAGTCTCTAAGCCATGTCTGACTCTTCACAACCCCATAGACTGCAGAATGCCAGGCTTCCTTGTCCTTGACTATTTCCTAGAGTTTGCTCAAACTCAGGTCCACTGAACAGCAAGGCTATATAACTATCTTATCCTCTGTCATGCCCTTCTCCTCCTGCCCTCAATCTTTCCCAACATCAGAATCTTTTCCAATGAGTCAGCTCTTTGCATAAGGTGGCTGAACTGTTGGAGCTTCGGCTTCAGCATCACTCCTTCCAATGACTATTCAGGATTGATTTCCTTTAAGATTGACTGGTTTGATCCCCTTGCAGTCCAAGGATCTCTCAAGAGTCTTCTGCTCAGAACCACAATTCTATAGCATCAGTTCTTCAGCACTCAGCCTTCTATAAAGAAGGTCCAACTTTCAGATCTATACACGATTACTGGAAAAACTACAGCTTTGACTACATGGACTGTTATCAGCAAAGTGATGCCTCTGCTTTTTAATGTGCTGTGTAGGTTTCTCATAACTTTCCTTCCAAGGAACAAGCATCTCTTAATTTCATGGCTCCTGTCCGAGTCCACAGTAATTTTGGAACTCAAGTTGTCAGTTGGTGCATACCCCTACTTGTGTCTCATTTGAGACTATTTTTGTGTTTGATTATTTTCCATTTTGAATGGTTTTCATAGAGTGTCCACATTTGCTGTGATTCCATCTCCTTTTGGTGATAATTTTCCCCCTTCCCTATTCTTGTCCCCCTAAAATAAATGGTAGGTGTCACTGTATCCATCCCCAATTGTTGGAGCATTTCATGTATGCCTGCTCTGTCCTCCAACCTCTGTAGATGGTGTCATGGGGCAACCAGGTATGGTCTCAGCTTATGCAGAACTCACATTTTAGTTGTGGGAGCATAATATACAAGAAAGCACTGTGATGGTTGTAGATTGTGTTCAGAACCTTGACGCAAATGAACAGAGTTCTTAGGTACAAATAACTGCAATGCTCTTAGACTGAAAATATTTATGGAAGGAAGAATGAGACAATACCCAACATTCAGTCACAAAGAAACTTACAGAAACATATTGCAGCCAAAGGAAACAATCAGTGGGCACCCCAGGTGGAAAGCACTTGTTATACTCCTGAAGAAATGTCAACCTCAGAGGGAGCCTTTAGAACACTTGAAGGAGAGGCAGGTAACAAGAGCGAAAGAAGGAGCTGGTTGAAGAGTGTTCCCCACCTCACAGCCCAGGGTTTTGTTGTGAAAACAATTGGAAGACACTGAATGGTTTCTGTCAGGGAAGTGACATCACCTGACTTATTTTTCAAACAGATCAACTAGGTTGTTGAGTAGAGACCTACCTGGACAGCAACAGGAGAGCAGGCATCCTCACAGGAGAAGTGATTGGCACAGGAGTCATCAGTTTAGTACTCTGGCTCAGAGGAGTCAGCAATGCTGATGGATGCAGAGTTGGGTCAAACTCAAAATAAGGCCCTCGGGCCTGGCCTTGAAAGTGTATTTGATCTGAGTACTTTTTGCGAAGATATGGTGACTTAAAATACTGACTTCTCCATGGGGTCCATCCATCCCACTCATAGTCAGATTTCTGAAATTACATCCAGTTATTTTCAAATGAGGAGTAATAGACAAAGCAGGAGAAGGCAATGGCACCCCACTCCAGTACTCTTGCCTGGAAAATCCCATGGATGGAGGAGCCTGGTAGGCTGCAGTCCATGGGGTCATGAAGAGTTGGACACGACTGAGCGACTTCACTTTCACTTTTTATTTTCATGCATTGGAGAAGGAAATGGCAACCCACTCCAGTGTTCTTGCCTGGAGAATCCCAGGGACGGCGGAGCCTGGTCGGCTGCTGTCTATGGGGTTGCACAGATTCGGACATGACTGAAGCGACTTAGCAGCCGCAATAAAGAAAGCAAATACATTTTTTATGGTTATTTTTTATCAATACTCAAAACATTAGATTTGTATTGAATCTTATGATTTTATGAGTAAAAACTATTTAAAAGTGTGGCGCTAATAAACTTTGCAAATGAAAGTCACGTAGACCTTTTTAATTACTTTATGCTCAATTATGGATTAGTTGCTGTTGGCATTGCTGATTTTCTTATCTGAGTCTGTTGCAAATGTACCTCTCATTTATAGCCGTATTTTCCCTCTCAATTTGGTGGTTTAGTTGCTTCAGTTGTGTCTGACACTTGTGACCCCATGGACTGTAGCTCCCTAAGCTCTTCTGTCCATTGGATTTCCCAAGCAAGAATACTGGAGTGGGTTGCCATTTCCATCTCCATTTTTCCTCATAATCCTTGATAATGGTTGCACACAAATGTATGAAAAAAACTGATTGAGATATTTGCAGTTGAAGACTACCATGTGACTACATTTTTATGAGAATGGCAAAGAGCTTGATTTACAATAGCAAGCAACCCCCCAAAATTCTCCAAGCCAGGCTTCAACAGTATGTGAACCATGAGCTTCCAGATATTCAAGCTGGATTTAGAAAAGGCAGAGGAACCAAAGATCAAATTGCCAACATCTGTTGGATCATAGAAAAAGTTCCAGAAAAACATCAACTTCTGCTTTATTGATTATGCCAAAGCTTTTGACTGTGTAGATCACAACAAACTGTGGAAAGTTCTTCAAGAGATGGGAATACCAGACTACCTTACCTGCCTCCTGAGAAATCTGTATGCAGGTCAAGAAGAAACAGTTAGAAATGGATGTGAAACAACAAACTAGTTCAATATCAGGAAAGGAGTATGTCAAGGCTGCATATTGTTACCCTGCTTATTTAACTTATACGCAGAGTACATCATGTGAAATGCTGGGCTGGATGAATGAAGCACAAGCTGGAATCAAGATTGCCAGGAGAAATATCAATAACCTCAGACATGCAGATGACACCACCCTTAGGGTAGAAAGTGAAGAAGGACTGAAGAGCCTCTTGATGAAAGTGAAAGAGGAGAGTGAAAAAGCTGGCTTAAAACTCAACATTCAAAAAACGAAGATCATGGCATCCGCTACCATAACTCCATGCCAAATAGATGGAGAAACAATGTAAACAGTGACAGACTTTACTTTCTTGGGCTCCAAAGTCACTGCAGATGGTTACTGAAGCCATGAAATGAAAAAAACACTTGTTCCTTGGAAGAAAAGCTATGACCAACCTAGAGAACATATTAAAAAGCAGAGACATTACTTTGTCAACAAAGGTCCATCCAGTCAAAGCTATGGTTTTTCCAGTAGTCATGTATGCATGTGAGAGTTACACCATAAAGATAACTGAGTGCCAAAGAATTGATGCTTTTGAACTGTGGTGTTGGAGAAGACTCTTGAGAGTCCCTTGGACTGCAAGGAGATCAAGCCAGTCAGTCCTAAAGGAAATCAGTCCTGACTATTCATTGGAAGAACTGATGCTGAAGCTAAGACTCCAATACTTTGGCCACCTGATGCAAAGAACTGACTCAGATGCTGGGAAAGATTGAAGGCAGGAGGAAAAGGGGATGACAGAGGATGAGATGGTTGGAAGGCATCACTGACTTGTTGGACATGAGTTTGAGAATCTCCAGGCATGCTGTAGTCCATGAAGTCACAAAGAGTCAGACATGACTGAGTGACTGAACTTAAATTCACAACCCTCATTATGATTTTATAGATCATTTAGTGTCTGAGTGTGTTCACTTTCATTAAATACTATATCATTTAGGTGAACTGAGTTTATGAATATTATGGACAAGCAAAATTGTTGAGTCCTAGTGGGTTTCTGAGTCCAAATGTAGAAAAATGACATGAAAGTATTAATCAGTTTTTGAAGTGGTTTTATGTATACACGTTTAAATTCTCTATGCCTTAATAATGGGTGAGTGTGGAGAGTATTTGTTCTTACAGAGAACATACTGCAGACGAGTCATACATGCAAAAAAAAATAGGATTTTATTGATAAATTGTGGTCACTTGAAAATTATGAGTATTCCATTTTTCTAACCATTACTTTGGTTTCAGAGTCTTCTCACTTGCTTAAAGTTCATGACTATTCTATCAAATTCATCCTTTGGATGTTAAAACTTGAAAGAATTCTCTATTCTACAGCCAGTCTCACAAATTTTTCTTGGTAACTAGGGAAGAAATGGAATAAGTAATGACTAGGGGCTCTGTGACTTAGCCAGCCAGCAGCTAATCACTTATGAGAGCCTTAGTCCTATCAGACTTTTGATCAAGGCAGTAGATTCAGGGGAGTGGATGCCAGTCACATCAGTGGATGAAGTGGGTGATGAGAAAAGTTTCAAGTGTCAAGAAGCAAAGCAGTTTTGGAAGGCAAAATGAGACAGGGCTACTTCCCACTGTCTAAACTATTGAATTTCCTATATCAGTGTTGTCTTTATGTGCCATGTAATAAATGCAAATGAAGCAAAATTTCCTTTCCTGGAGGGTTTTTACCAGAGTTCACCATGGGATTTTGCAATACTTCATAACAGCTGTGGAATCAGCAAGAACACATTTTTTTTTTTTAATCCTAATTTGAGCATCTATTTATCTTTTCATTTTTAAATGTCAGTTCCTCTAAACCTTGACATTCTCATGAACTTTAGCCATGATTTCCTTCAGGTTTTACTATCTCTGCCTTTTTCAACACAATACCTCACTGTACTCTTGACTTCACCTCTTTTGGATATACACCCAGAAATAGGGTTGCTGGACCATGCATTAATTATATTTCAGTTTTCTGAGAAAGCTCCATACTGTTTTTAATAACTGCTACAACATTTCCTGTTGTCAGTGACAGTACACAAGGGGTCTAGTTTCTGTACAACTTGCCAGCACTTGTTTTTTCCTTTTGTTAATGGTCATCCTAATGAGTGTGAGGTGGTATCTCATTGTGGTTTAAGTTTGCATTATTCCAATAATTAGTGATGTTGAGCATCTTTTCATATGCTTGTTACACACACTTGTATTTTTGGATAATTGTTCAAGTCTTTCGTTCATTTTTTAAAATGAGGATTTTTTGTTGTTTAGTTGTAGGAAGTTCCTTGCATGCTCTAGATATAAACCATTATTAGATATATGGTTTGCAAACATTTTCTCTCAATGCATAGGTTGACTCTTGCTCTATTGATTGTTTTTTTGATACACAGAAGTTTTTCAGTTTGATATAATCCCATTTGTCTCTTTATGCTTCTGTTGCCTGTGCTTTTGTGTTGTATTCAAGAAATCATTGCCAAATCTAATGTGCAGAAGCTTTTCCCCTGTTTTATTTTAGTTTTAGAGTTTCAAGTCTTTGTCTAGATCTTTCATTCATTTTGAGTTAATTTTGGTACATGGTGTAATGTAAGATCCCAGCTCTATTCTTTTGCACCTTCCTATCCAGTTTTTCCAACACTATCTGTTGGAGAGACTCTCATTTCTCCAGGGTGTAATCTTAGCACCTAGGAGAAGATCATTACATATGTCATATATGTAAGAATTTATTTTTAGCATTCTCTTCTGTTCCATCAGTCTATGTATCTATCTTAATGCCAGTATCACACTTGTTTGATTGCTGCTTCATAAGTATTTTCTGAAATTGGAAAGCACAAGGCCCCCAAGTTTGTTTTCTCTCAAGATTGTTTTGGCTGTCTGGTGTCCCTTGAGATTCCATGTGAAATTTAGGATTTTTTTTTTTCCTATTTCAGCCCCAAATGCCATTTGTGATTTTGATAAGGATATCTACAAAGGATACCTACCTTTGACTCTACAGATAAAGTGAGTCAATTGTTAGCATCAGGAGGCCAAAGTTTTGGAGTTTCAGCTTGAGCATCAGTCCTTTCAATGGATATTTAGGGTTGATTTCCATTAAGATTGACTGGTTTGATCTCCCTGGTGTCCAAGGGACTCTCTACAGTATTCTCCAGCACCACAATTCAAAAGCATCAGTTATTCAGCACTCAGCCTTCTGATGGTCCAACTCCCACAACCATACATAACTACTGGGAAAAAAATAGTTTTCTGTATATCATAGCATTTTTGTCTCTATTTTCCTCTTATACTCCATTTATTGGTCTCATAGGTTTTTTTGTAGTGACATTTTATTTTCTTTCTCATTTCTCTTTATGTGTATTAGAGAAATGTTTTCTTTGTTATTATCATTGCAATTACATAAAACATTTAAAGTTATAATAATGTTTTAAACTAATAATTACTTCAGTTCAGTTCAGTTCAGTCACTCAGTCATGTACAACTCTTTGCGACCCCATGAATCGCAGCACGCCAGGCCTCCCTGTCCATCACCAACTCCCAGAGTTCACTCAGACTCACATCCATCGAGTCAGTGATGCCTCCAGCCATCTCATCCTTTGTCATCCCCTTCTCCTCCTGCCCCCAATCCCTCCCAGCATCAGAGTCTTTTCCAATGAGTCAACTCTTCGCATGAGGTGGCCAAAGTACTGGAGTTTCAGCTTTAGCATCATTCCTTCCAAAGAACACCCAGGGCTGGTCTCCTTCAGAATGGACTGGTTGGATCTCCTTGCAGTCCAAGGGACTCTCAAGAGTCTTCTCCAACACCACAGTTCAAAAGCATCAATTCTTCGGTGCTCAGCCTTCTTCACAGTCCAACTCTCACATCCATACATGACCACTGGAAAAATCATAGCCTTGACTAGAAGGACCTTTGTTGGCAAAGTAATGTCTCTGCTTTTGAATATGCTATCTAGGTTGGTCATAACTTTCCTTCCAAGGAGTAAGTGTCTTTTAATTTCATGGCTGCAGTCACCATCTGCAGTGATTTTGGAGCCCCCAAAAATAAAGTCTGACACTGTTTCCACTGTTTCCCCATCTATTTCCCATGAAGTGATGGGACCAGATGGCATGATCTTCGTTTTCTGAATGTTGAGCTTTAAGATTACTTCAGTCACATTTAAAAATTCTACTCCCCCCAATTTCATGGGATCTCTTTTCTTGACATTAGACATACAGTCCCTATGCTTTGAAAAGATCTGTTTTTCAGACAGATCTTATAATCTGTTAAATAGAAGGAATAGAATAGCATTTATTCTGTGGACTAAACCTGCCCACAGTTTACAGATAAAATAATTTTTAGCTCTACACATATGCTAAACTTCTTAGAAAATGACTTAAACAAGTAGTTTCTTTTCTTTGCATACTGTTTACTTAATTAAGGCCCTTTCTTTATAGATACTCTTTGCTGTCAGGAACAGTGCGGACATTAAGCAGTGTTGTATAGAAGCCTGAGTGTGTCCGGGTGACACATGAAGGTTTAGGTCTATGTGATCATGACATTTAACAGTTATTTCACTTTCTGTCAACCTCTCAAGAGATCTCCTCAAGTGAAGTTTTGAGTTCTTTCTTCACCTGTTTTACAGCATGTTGTCTGATGTTTAATACCATTTTTGGATTATGGGTTTACAGGGATTGTGAACAACACTTCTGTATTATCCAAAAGAATGACTGTTGCATAATTGGTTACAGTGAACAATATGCTTGGAAATTTTCTTTTGCTTTCCAGAATTAAGGCATAACCTATGTATTCCATAGGTTGTTTATGAGGACCTGCTGTATACCAAAGGCTCATACATCAGCATTATCTGTCCTTCAACCTCTTTGCTGTGCCAGATAATGCAACTGTACCAAGCTGTCTATTGGATCTGCTTTCCTCTCTCTTTGATTATTATCTTCATTATTATTTTAAGCTGTCTTGTTAGAATACCATATTATTTTTGAAGTTTGGAAACCATACACAATGCAAGGTGAAACGACAAGTATGATAAGTTGAGAAAAAAATATGCTCATTTTAACTATATCTACAAAGATCCTCTGTATCTTGCTCTAAATGCTCAGTTCAATTCAGTTGCTCAGTCATACCTGATTCTTTGTGACCACATGGACTGCAGCACACCGGGCTTCCCTGTCCATCACCAACTCCCAGAACTTGCTCAAACTCATGTCCATTGAGTCGGTGATGCTATCTAACCATCTAATCCTCTGCCGTCCCCTTCTACGCCCACCTTCAATCTTTCCCATCATCAGGGTCTTTTCAAATGAGTCAGTTCTTTGCATAAGGTGGCCAATATATTGGAGTCTCACCTTCAGCATCAGTCCTTCCAATGAATATTCAGGACTGATTTCCTTTAGGATAGACTGGTTGTATTTCCATGTAGTTCAAGGGACTTTCAAGAGTCTTCTCCAACACCACAGTTCAAAAACATCAATTCTTTGGTGCTCAGTTTTCTTTATAGTCTAACTCTCACATCCATACATGACTCCTGGAGAAACCATAGCTTTGACTAGATGGACCTTTGTTGGCAAAGTAATGTCTCTGTTTTTTAATATGCTGTCTAGGTTGGTCATAGCTTTTCTTCCAAGAAGCAAGAGTCTTTTCATTTCATGGCTGCAGTCACCATCTGCAGTGATAATGGAGCCCCCTAAAATAAAGTCTTTCACTGTTTCCATTGTTTCCCCATCAAGTGATGGGACTGGATGCCATGATCTCAGATTTCTGAATGT
>NW_011494612.1:934844-950280 GCF_000754665.1 Bison bison bison | reverse complement strand
GTTTTTTTTTTTTTTTTTTGATTCATTCATTTATTTTAATTGGAGGCTAGTTACTTTACAATATTGTGGTGGTTTTTACCATACATTGACATGAATCAGCCACAGGTATACATGTGTCCCCCATCCTAACCCCACCTCCCTCCCCATCCCATCCCTCAGGGTCATCCCAGTGCACCGGCCCTGAGTGCCCTGTCTCATGCATCAATCCTGAACTGGCGATCTGTTTCACATATGGTAATACACATGTTTCAATGCTATTCTCTCAAATCTTCCCACCTTCACCTTCTCCCACAGAGTACAAAATCTGTTCTTTACATCTGTGTCTTTTTTGCTATCTCTCATATAGGGTCGTTGTTAACATCTTTCTAAATTCCATATATATGCATTACTATACTGTACTTGTGTTTTTCTTTCTGATTTATTTCACTCTTGTTTAATAGGCTCCAGTTTCATCCACCTCATTAGAACTGATTCAAACGCATTGTTTTTAATAGTGGAGTAATATTCCATTGTGTATATGTACCACAGCTTTCTTATCCATTCATCTGCCGATGGACATCTAGGTTGCTTCCATGTCCTAGCTATTGTAAACAGTGCTGCGATGAACACTGGGGTACATGTGTCTCTTTCAATTCTGGTTTCCTAAGTATGTATGCCCAGCAGTGGGATTGCTGGGTCATAAGGCAGTTCTATTTCCAGTTTTTTAAGGAATCTCCACACTGTTCTCCATGGTGGCTGCACTAGTTTGCATTCCTCCCAACAGTGTAAGAGGGTTCCCTTTTCTCCACATCCTCTCCAGCATTTATTTTTTGTAGACTTTTGGATCGCAGCCATTCTGACTGCTGTGAAATGGTACCTCATAGTGGTTTTGATCTGCATTTCTCTGATAATAAGTGATGTTGAGCATCTTTTCATGTGTTTGTTAGCCATCTATATGTCTTCTTTGGAGAAATGTCTGTTTAGTTCTTTGGCCCATCTTTCAATTGGATCATTTATTTTTCTGGAATTAAGCTGCAGGAGCTGCTTACATATTTTTGAGATCAATTCCTTGTCAGTTGCTTCATTTGCTATTATTTTCTCCCATTCTGAAGGCTGTCTTTTCACCTTGCTTAGAGTTCCCTTGGTTGTGCAAAAGCTTTTAAGTTTAATTAGGTCCCATTTGTTTATTTTTGCTTTTATTTCCATTACTCTGGGAGGTGGGTCATAGAGGATCCTGATGTGATTTATGTCAGTGTTTTCCCTATGTTTTCCTCTAGGAGTTTAGTTTCTGGTCTTACATTTAGATCTTTAATCCATTTTGAGTTTATTTTTGTGTATGGTGTTAGAAAGTGTTCGTTTCATTCTTTTACAAGTGGTTGACCAGTTTTCCCAGCACCACTTGTTAAAGAGATTGTCTTTTTTCCATTGTATATTCTTGCCTCTTTTGTCAAAGATAAGGTGTCCATAGGTGCATGGACTTATCTCTGGGCTTTCTATTTTGTTCTACTGATCTATATTTCTGTCTTTGTTCCAGTACCATACTGTCTTGATGACTGTTGCTTTGTAGTGTAGTCTGAAATCAGGCAGGTTGATTCCTCCAGTTCCATTCTTCTTTCTCAAGATTGCTTTGGCTATTCAAGGCTTTTTGTAATTCCATACAAATTGTGAAATTATTTGTTCTAGTTCTGTGAAAAATACCTTTGGTATCTTGATAGGGGTTGCATTGAATCTATAGATTGCTTTGGGTAGTATACTCATTTTTACTATATTTATTCTTCCAATCCATGAAAATGGTATATTTCTTTATCTATTTGTGTCCTCTTTGATGTCTTTCACCAGTGTTTTATAGTTTTCTATGTATATGTCTTTTGTTTCTTTAGGTAGATTTATTCCTAAGTGATTTATTCTTTTCATCACAATGGTGAATGGGATTGTTTCCTTAATTTCTCTTTCTGTTTTCTCGTTAGTATATAGGAATGCAAGGGATTCTGTGTGCTAATTTTGAATCCTGAAACTTTGCTATATTCATTGATGAGTGCTAATAATTTTCTGGTGATGTCTTCAGGGTTTTCTATGTAGAGGATCATGTCATCTGAAAACAGTGAGAGTTTTACTTCTTTTCCAATCTGGACTCCTTTTATGTTGAATGTTTAGTTTTTAAACACCTCTTTCACTTTCATCAAGAGGCTATTTAGTTCTTCCTCACTTTCTGCCATAAGGGTTGTGTCCTCTGCATATCTGAGGTTATTGATATTTCTCCCAGCAGCCTTGATTCCAGCTTGTGCTTCATCCATCCAGACCAGCATTTCACGTGATGTACTCTGCGTATACGTTAAATATGCAGGGTGACTATACATAGCCTTGACATGATCCTTTCCCAATTTGGAACCAGTCTATTGTTCCATGTCCCATTCTAACTGTTGCCTCTTGACCTGCATACAGATTTTTCAGGAGGCAGGTGAGGTGGTCTGGTACTCCCATCTCTTTAAGAATTTTCTTCAGTTTGTTGTGATCCACATAGTCAAAGGCTTTGGCATAGTCAATAAAGCAGAAGTCAATGTTTTTCTGAAACTCTCTTGCTTTTTCACTAATACATTGGATGTTGGCAATTTAATATCTGGTGTCTCTGCCTTTTAAATCCCCCTTGAACATCTGGAAGTTCATGGTTCACATACTGTTGAAGCCTAGCTTGGAGGGTTTTGAACATTACTTTGCTAGTGTTTGATATGAGTGCAAGTGTGCAGTAGAATGCAAAAAATGCATTCTTTGGCATTTTCTTTCTTTGGGATTGGAATGAAAACAGCTTTTCCAGTCCTGTGGCTGTTGAGTTTTCCAAATTTTCTGGCATATTGAGTGGCAGCACTTTTACAGTGTCATCTTTTAGGATTTGAAATAGCTCAACTGGAATTCCATCACCTCCACTAGCTTTGTTCATAGTGATACTTTCTAAAGCCCACTTGATTTGCATTGTGGTTGTCTGGGTCATGACAATCTTTTTTGTATAGTTCTTCTGTGCTTTAAATATTAGACAAAAATAAATGCATATTTATCATGTGTTTTCAAAATCATAATGTATCATTTTGGTATTTCAAATTATAGTTAGAAATTTTGTACCAAAGTCAATTTAAATATCTATTAAGGGTCAAATAAAAAATAAATGGCATACAATAGGAGTTCATGCCAATCTGTGATTGGAAGAAAAAAAAGGTGAAATTTAAATATACTGAATAGTTGCATTTTATGTTCTAAAGTTACAAAAAAGAGGGAGATAAATTAGACTTATACAAATAAAAAAACATTAAGAGTATAAGTGATGATATTTTTCATATTTAGCAATTTTATCATATATGAAAATCCCAAATGGCTTAAAATATTATGCTAGGAATAAAAAATATTGCCACTTAATGCCTGTGGTGTTTTATAGTTTTTGATATACAACCATTTAAGGAAAAATCAATTTCAACTTAGGAAAATATTATAATACACTTCACACCCACTTATCACAGACAAAATTTGTGTGTCTCATGGCTTGAAATTGTTCTCAAACTTTAATGCATAAGAATCACCAGGGATGATGTTACCAAGCAGATTCTGAGCCAGGAGTTCTGGGGTATGGCTCAGAGTGTGTATCTTTTACAGGATCCCATGCTCATCACACTTCAAAATGTAGGACAGTTTATACAAATAACTGTCAATGTTAAATGTTCCTTAGAGTTCATTTGTCTGATATTCTAAGCTTAATTCCAATACTATATGATGCAATTAAAACATGTTTGTTAGCGCCTTAACTACAGGCAACTCCATTTAGGAAAGGTCCCACTTAGTTGTGTTGTTGTCTTTAAATAAGAAAGAGATAGACTGAATATAAAATATTTGTTCTCATATTTTTCCAGAAAGATAGAATTCCAAGATTCACAGTTAAACTTTTTCAAAAAGACTGCTAAATATGCTTGAAAAACAAAAAACAAAGGAGCCGTATCATAGGTGTTTGCATCTAGGAAGCAGTTTCTTTAAAGATCTTTTAAAATGTGTATGCATTAGAATTGGTGTGTTTTATGCTAAACGTGGAAAGAAATAATTTTATTCTTTCAAGAAATGCTAGATTCAATACATGATGAAAATGAAACAAACCAATATTTATGATTTAGCTCATAGCTTATTGGAAGTTAAAATTTTCTTGGTAAACCAGAGAGAGTTAACATCTTTGTTCATTTCTACAGGAGAAAAGCAACAGAGAAACACTGTTCTGCTATTTGAATAATAAGAACACTGTTTATTCTACATGGCTTATGAGTCTGTGTCTTGCATTTTCATAGCCGTGGGTCTCGCGGCTTGCCAAGAGCCAGCCCTTCCCAGTAACGGCATCAAAACTGGAGACCGATACATGGTGAATGATGTGCTGTCCTTCCAGTGCGAGCCTGGGTACACACTGCAGGTACTTCCTTCTGTTGTTGAAGTTCTTGATAATGGACTCAGCATGGCGATCCTCAACCAGCTCACCTAAGACAAAGCCCACGATGTGCACACAGAGACCTAACTTAGTTTCTCACTCAGTTTGTGAATCAGAGCTCTTGAATTAACTGTGCATACAGGTAAATTCAATGATGATGTGGAAATAGCTTCTAAATGATAAAAGATCCTTTCAAGGTTGAGTATATTCTAGTCATAATAATTTTATTTCAAAATGAAATGTGTAGTCTCCCAGTAACTATACAGATAAAATTCTAAGGGACAAAGCAGTGACACAGTCTAGTTAAGAGTATCATCCCAGCAACCCGATTATTGGACTGGCTCTGAGTCTCGTGCTGGTCCTGCATTTCAAGCTGCTCTTATGATTTAGTTCAGCAAATCATCAAGGGTCCATTTGTGTGTCAGGTAAATATGGGGCTCAAATGATAGACTTAAACAATTTTCGAGAAACATTAAGCAGATTTCTAATAATATTTTATTGGTTTTTTTATTAAAAGTTTTTTTATATTAAAGTTGTAATAAACATTTTATAAATCAGTGTATAGTAACATTACTTCTTTTCCAGTTATTTATTTTTATGAGTTAACCACAAATAAGTATATTCCCAAAATAGTTTATCTCTGTCCTTTAGCGTAATTCATGTATAATTCTTACCAACAGTGGACACTGCAATTGAAACAAGTATATTTTTTCCGAAGTCCAATAGAAATATTTAAGCCTACTTATGTTTCTATGTTTCAGTTAATTCAAGTAAAAGAGTACTTTTTGCTGTTTGCTTATTATAACACTGAAGCTGATAGTATTTCAAGAGCATTATTTTTAGTCATATTCTGTAACCGACTTAAATAAAGCTTGAGTAATCATCAGAAAGAAGTCTTAATGACACAGCAGTGAAATAACAGTGTAGTATGTGATTGCATTTCTGTGTGTGTGCTGGAGTAAATCTTTTGCAGAACTGAGACAAATCAGAGCAGCAACAGCAATCGCAGGAAGTTGATGGCCTGCCTGTCAAGTGCTTTGTGTACAAACCCGCATTAGTCTCACACAGCTTCATGGTGTGGACGCTGGGGGCTCATCTTTGATGGGCAGGGGGAAGTGAGCCAGGACCTGGAAGGAATCAGGGGGAGAGTAGCCGGCAGATCCACAGGGGCCGTGTGCAGAAGTCAGCCTGGGTTCTCAGTCTGAGAAAACATTGGCAAAATGCCTGATACTTCAGTAAATGAAAGCCAGCATTGCTACTATTGTAAGTAAACATCAAGATACGTAGACACCTTCACCAAAACAGCCTACCACCTGCCTGTATAGATCTTGGTGGGTATTATAGTAATGCTTGGCTCTGGAGAAAGGTGAGCAGACACTTGGAAAGTAGGATAGTTACTGAAAAAGCTTTGCTGAAAGGTCTGCCATGGAAGCAAGTTTGTAACCAAGCACATGAAGGCAGTGGTAACTGATTGTTTAAGACAGAAATTTCCCATTTCATGTGTTACAGTAAAAAGAATTATAAGTCACAGCCCAAGGGTTTCATTTAGAGGAACACCTCATTCTATACTGACAAGCCTTTTTATTAATATGTCTTTGGTTGTTGTTTTTTGGGGGGGGGCCTTCATAAATTTATGTAAACCATGTAAATACCATTTTGGCTCCGTTTCTCCAGATCCCACGGGCTGTCACTTGGTCTCCCTCACTTGTGTTCCCCTTCTTTCTATACTTTTATGATGACACTTTGCAGTTACTGCCAGCATCCTTTTATGAGGGAGACTTCTCCAGCCCTCAGAGAAGAAACTAGAAAGGGTTATTTAGTAAAGACATTTCTTATAATGAATTGTTTAATGTGCTACTTGGAGATAAAAGCCTGCAGGCACACATCTGTGGAGCCCAGGCAGGCCACTTGGCTCAGGTTTTCAAATGCAAACTAAGATTTTTTTATTTCCCTTCATAACAGCATCAAGCATTGAGTATACAAGCTGTGACTTTCTCTCACTCACATGAGTTAAAAAGGATGCTAGACTTTTCAAAAAATTACTAACAATTGGGAATTTTGCTAACATACTAGTATATTTGGACTGGCAGTGTGCATAAATTACAGTATTCATGAAAAGCACTGTTCCTTGTATGATTTATGCACAAATGTCTATAAATGCATGTGCCTAGTGGGACTCATGCTAAAACTGCAGAGACGGGATGCATCAAAAATCAATCCCGGATATCTGCAGGATTAATGATTTCTTTTTCTCTAAACCTGTTTCGCTTTTCTTTTAAAAGATGAAAAAAAGAAAATTCCCATTTTAAGCTAATAAATAAATACACAAATTCCTGTCTTGTTTTGGATCCAGTATAAAAATTTTAGCTGGAATCACTAATATGAAATATCTTTGTTGGAATCAATAACAAAATGTACCCTGTATATAACCATTTTATTAGTAGTCTTCCATAAATGTCTCTAAAGGCTTTTATACTTTGTGTTTATCCAAAATTCAGAAATAAATTTGTTAAAGATAACATAATAGATCAGAGAATGAGAAGACACAGAGCATGAAATTTGGCAGGAAAAGCATTGTCCTGAGTGTCTTCTTTAAGTATAAATGTAGTCTTCCTGTACTGTAGCAACTTTTAAGAATGTTAGGAAATAGGAGTAAATGAGTTCTGTGGCAGACAAATCGAGTGTGAAATCTTCCTAAGCTTGGGGAATTGGTTTGTCATTGATAACAGCCTTAGTGCAAATTCTTGTTTGATGCATTCCCAACATGGCTGGGATTATTTAACATGAGTTAAAGATGTGTTTGTCATCTGCCTCTGTGCCAATTTTGTTTGGCAAATGGAAATTCACAAGGTTAGCACACGTGTCACATAAGCCCACCAAGTCACAATGAGGAAGAAAGTAAACATGAATAGTCTGTACACAGAGATGCCCATTTGCTACTTTCTCTTTCATCATAAAAGAAATTTTAACCCAAAGCACTGAGAATTTAACCCACTGCTGTCTGATTTTTGAAAGAGGAAGAACAGGACAAATTTTTTGAAGGTTGAAAGTTGAAAACTTCATGTATTTAAAGGCTAAAGAGACCCTGAGCAATGAGGATTAATTTCATTGCAGAAGTATTAATTTGACAGCTTGTGAAGCTGATAATAAAATGAATATTAAGTCTCCCTTTTTCTCCAACAAAGGAGGAACTGACCCAATTTTTTGCTGAACCATAAAGCTTGTGTGAGTTGCTTGTGAACCATAGGCAACCATGAAAGTTACCTTTGCATAAGCAGATTACTTACCACTGACATTTCACCCTTCAACACCTAATATTTCCTAATCATTTGACCAAAACTTTTGATGACTTAAAAAAAAGAAGAAGACTTACTTTGGTCAATTCAGTTCAGCATCTTAAGCATTAGGAAAGCATCTTGGCAGAAATACAGACCATTGAAAGGCACATTACAAGATTTTTATTTTAGTGACAAGAAGTACAGTGATTATGGCTTTTTTTTTCTATTTTGATTCCAAATATGAGATTCATTAATACACATTAGTAGAATAGATTTCACAGGTTTGATATTTTTTACATTTGTAATTAAATCAAAAGGGAAAACCAAAGAGAATACAGATATTCTTGCAAACACTGAAGCCTCCAGTACTCCATGTTCAGCTAGTGAGTTTTGTTCCATCTTTTCTCGAGCAGGGCCGTTCCCACATCTCCTGTATGCCGGGGACCGTGCGGCGTTGGAACTACCCGTCTCCCCTCTGCATTGGTACGGACATGCCTTCCATCCTTGAGTCACTGTGCACATTCTCAATAATGTAATGGTGATCTTCTTGAGCAACGTTTGGGCTTCAAAGATGAACTTTTAAATTCCCTTCAAACATCTGTTACAAGATAACTTAATAATGCGGTAGAGGTGTAACTGAGATTGGACGTCTTCTCCCCCTGGATGTGGGTGCTCAGCATCCCTGGACCAACCGGCAGGGATTAGATGCAAGATTGCTAGCTCCAGGCAGTAACACACACCACATGCATGTCAGAAGCCAGTGGATTAATGCATGAGAAGGAACGAACGTATCTGGTCTGAGAGTCTGAGAAGGGTTCTGTTTATGCCATTAGCCTCAGGAAAATCATATCTCCAGAAACAAAGTTCAGAAGTGCCAATAAGTGGCATGGAGTTGGATGGACAGTATTTTATATCAAAAAGTATTTGATATAAAGGCAGCTGCTCTTGTGGAGGGGCTCATCAGGAATGGGACTCAGGCATAGAACATCCATCTCCCTACTTATTTTTAAGTGAAGAACTTTCCCTTAGACTTGGGGATTCAAATATTTTAAGCTTTGAAATGAAATCAACTCACAGTGGATATTCAATCAAATGATGTGCCATTGCTGGCACTCTGTATTATGTGAGGAGATATTTTATTCAAATAGCTTACCTATATTAGCCAAATAAAATTAATTATGTTCTTTATTTTGCATGTTTCATATGTTGTTGGTGTTTAGTCACTGAGTCATGTCCAACTCTTTGCAACCCCATGGACGTAGCCTAGCAGGCTCCTCTATCCATGGGATTTCCCAGGAGAGAATACTGTGGGTTGCTGTGCCCTCCTCCTTGTGCTTGCTGCATTGACAAGTGGGTTCTTTACCACTAGCACCACTTGGGAAGCTCAGAGCCTACCCAACATTAATTATTTTAAGCATCATGACAAGTCCCAGGATGGCCAAGCTGTTGGTCAGGGCCCTGCTCTGAGATGGCATTCCCTGTACCATGGGGTCCCTCAGACAGGGCATGGCCTATACCTTGGAACAAAAATTCCATATATTCTCACCAGAAAATCAGGAATCTACATAAAATGAGACACATAAACCCAGTTAAAACCCAAGATCCCTTGCTCATTTATAAAGATAAACACTTTGTCCTTTAGCGATAGCACTTTACCAGTAACTCTTTGAATACACTATTTAACAATAAGAAAGGATCTGGCAGGGAGGGAGTTTCTCAAGCAGGAGACTGGAAGTCAGGCCACCAACTACTGGTGACAGTGAGCCTGGGGAGGAGACTGAAACTTGAAAGTAGGGCTGAAGGAACATAATGGTATCACTAGATGAATATAAAATAAGAGCAGCCCATTGATGGGGTTTTTTAAATATCACAAAGGAAAAAAGATTGATGCATGGCTTTCGGGGTTGTGTTTGTGCACTCATCCAGTGGCTCTTGTGTTTTGAGACAAACAAAGGCACGATCACACGCTACAGTAACTAAGCACTCAAGGAATTAGGTTGTCTCTGTGTGCCTACAGGAGTTACACTCATATCAGGCCCTTTCTCTCTCCCGGGATGATCATCATGGTCCTGATTTAAAGACGTGGGTCTTGATGATCAGTTCCATCATTCAGGCACTGGGTCAGCTGCTCCTGCAAGAAAGTCTCAGTCCTCAGTGAAGATATACACAGATGTTTTCATATTTTATAATTTCCAATCTTTTTTCTCTTCTTGGTACAAACCATGCTCAAAATCAAAATGGCAAAAATGTCACTTATATTTCAGTGGTTTTGGTGTTTCCATCATTGATGTGGTTTGTTCTTGGACCTGCATGTTTAACCTCAGTGCAGGTTGTAAGAGTCCTGGGGGGATTGGGGGAACATCACTGCCAAATGAAGGCAGGCTCGCTGCTCAGACCCACCAGTGTCCACAACAGCACCCACAGACTTGTGGGTAAAAGCAGGCCAGAGACTTTATTCTCAAACACGTGGTGTCTCCTGCAAAGAATTAACCTGATAAGTTATTTTCTAGATAAAAACACTTAACGTTCAACACTTTACTGGAATTTTCACTCACCCACAAACATACATTTAAAGTGTTTTTAAAAACTTACATTTTTAACTTGCACACTGTTGACACTCAGACTAGGGTTCCCTAGCTTGAACAATTACCATATTCATTAGGCTTTTTATAAGATGTTTAGGTTTTCCCTCATATCAAATTTACCCAAAACAGATAAAGTCTTTCTACCTCTGTAATTTAAAAAAAAAAACTTGAGGGTCTCTGAAATCAGGCTCCTGAAATTATTTTGCCTAGTAAGAGCATTGTTAGACTATGAGTAAAGCCTTTTCCTGTGGCTTCCTTGAAAGAAACAACATCATTTGCATGATTGGTTTGAAATACAAGAAATCACCATTTTAACAGGTTGGAAATGGTCAAGTCCAAGTATTAGAACTTCATTCTATATTATTTGGCATGTGCGTTATAAAGTCAGTCATGTTTCTTTACTGTCAAACCTCAGCATTAACAGTGTAAAATGTGCGTAACCAAGGTAAGTCCAGGGATGGGAACATACAGTCACACCCATATTCACAGGGTGAGATTTCTTGCAGAACAAGTGGTCTCAGTTAGGTGCATTACAAAGCTGGGAAGAATTTTGAAGGTAGCATATCCAGGTTAAAACTTGGAATCTAGGGGCTTCCCTGGCAGTCCAGTGGTTAGGAATCCACCTGCCAATGCAGGGAACACAGGTTTGATCCCTGCTCCAGGAAGATCCCACCGGCTGCAGGGCAACTAAGCCCGTGCACCACAGCTACTGAGCCCATGCTCTAGAGCTGCAACTGCTGAAGCCTGCACACCCTAGGGCCTGTGCTTTGCAACAGGAGAAGCCACCACAATGAGAAGCCCATGCACTGCAATGAAGAGTAGCCCCCACCCCTTACTACAGCTAGAGAAAGCCCACATGCCGCGACTAAGGCTCAATGCAATCAAACATTAAATAAATAAAATAAATCTTAAAGCAAACAAACTTGGATTCGAGAACCAGACAGAGCTGAAATAAAATTTTGGTTGTGCTGTTTGCCAGGTGTGTGCCCTTAGACAAATTCCTTTATCTCCTCATGCTTGGTTTCCTTGTCTGTAAAGTGGGATGATAATAATACTCACCCTTTAGGGTTGTGATGAGAATCAAGCAGTGAACTGTGTTTATCTCAGCCCATAGGTGAGCACATGGCTAACGATCAGTAAGTAGTAACTGGTACAAGCACTCAGAACCTGGAAGACAATGGGATACTGACCAAAGTGTGTAAGCTTGACCAAGCTGTACTGAGAGCCTCTGTGGACCAGAAGGAGATAAACTACGAAGACCTGTCTTTATTCTTAATCAGTGAATGCTCAGCAGAGAGAACTAGACCCAGAAGTAACTAAAGGGCATCCCATTTATGTATGTGCTGAAGCTAGGGGCAAATCCATTTCTGAAGACTTGCTTCAGGGTAGCACACTTACATGAGGGTGGGGGGAGTGAATTGTCCTAGAAAGCCATGGCCCCCAGGCACTCACTCCACTTGTCGTTCTAACAGCGACCTGCGGGGGCACCTTGAACAGCATGGGGGGAGTGGTCCTGAGCCCCGGGTTCCCTGGCACCTACCCCAACAACCTGGACTGCACCTGGAAGATCTCCCTGCCCATAGGCTATGGTGAGTGATGACATCTTTTAATTCCTCAAGACCCAACTTTTTAATATATTCCTTGCAAAGAATAAGACTAAGTAAAAAGCGAGCCTTATTCTGTTGACCTAACTGTGTCTTTAATTGAATATGGCTTACAGATTTAAATAAAGCATTGGCAGAATAACTTTGAGAATAGAAAGTTATTTGAAAAGTCATTCGGCCATACACATCTTTTCAAGGCAAACTAAATTGGCAGAATGATGATATAGTAGTCACATGAAGTGCAAAATGTAGCATCCCTAATTCAATCACCAACCTCTTTATTCATAATACCACCTTCAATAATCTATCACCGGAAGTCAATAATGGTAGTGGTTTCTTTTAAATAATTATTAAGGTGTTTTTCAGGTTATGATTCATTTTAGTATTATCTTATAAAATTTTATCATTATTCCTTACATTGATTTAGGTTTATGAAAATTACCTAAATGATAAAAATCACATTTAGTTATGAACTTCCAGGTTACCTACCTTAAATAATTCATAATTTTAATTGTTATATACACTAAAATCTCATTCTTGGCCTGCTTCAGAAATGCACAGTCTTTGTGAAATTTTAATTCTCTGTCATACCTTTCCTCATCTGCCTCATGGTTTCCTTATATTTTAGTTCATTAACTTGGATTTTCCCCACCTGCAATTGTCCTAAAAGTACACACTGTGATGAGGGTGCCAGATTAGTTACTCAGGGAATGTCCCAGAATGTCCATAGTAATTGAGTACTTATGCACTAAATAAATGTTAGCTGAATGATGGGTGAACAGAAGCATAAGTGGAAATCATTGCCCTGGAAGAAGGTTATATATTTTAATTAAGTTTTCAAAGCTTTTGCTTTAAGAGTCTGTTCCAGGAGGAGGAAGGGGTTGGGGGAAGTCTACCTGCTCAGCTGAGAGCAGCTAAAAGGGAGGGCGTACGGCCACCAGAGTAAAGGAGGGGTGTGCAAGGAAAGGGGCCCCCACTGGGGAAAGCACACG
This sequence comes from Bison bison bison, assembly GCF_000754665.1. Classification (NCBI taxonomy): domain Eukaryota; kingdom Metazoa; phylum Chordata; class Mammalia; order Artiodactyla; family Bovidae; genus Bison; species Bison bison. Next base: position 937,392 of record NW_011494612.1, on the reverse strand, counting down.
TGAGATTCAGCTCCATGACCCCTGAAGGGGCCCCAGCATGTGGGGGCATAAGGAAGGGGGGACAGTTCACAGGGGTCATGGAGGTGCTCTATTTGTTCCAGGTTTTTAAATTTTATTTTTTAAACAGTGAACTCTCTGGGCAGAGAGGCTATAATTCTGCCCTGTGCTATACCAAACAGAGGCCTTTGACTTTAACCAATGTTGGCTCAGCCATCCACAAAGCCTGGTCTGTTTTTTCACCCTGAGAATCTCAAGATCTGGACAGGGTCGGTTCCGTGTTTGGAGTCAGATGTCAGGGGCTGGATTGGAGTTACAGTTGATCCGCAAGGTTCCAGCAGGGCCTCAGCATCTTGAGGGCCACAAACTTACTAGGACAATAATAATAGTGTAGGCTACTGAACTGAGTGAACACCAGGAATCTCACTTTCCGCATCTCTAAAAATGAAATAACCACACAGGGTTACGGAGGATTCACTGAAACAGCTCAGGCGAGAAATTTAGTATAGGGCTTGGCATGTTGTAAATAACAACAGCAAAATGCTAGCTGGTTTTTAAATTGTTATTTCAAATACTTCCCACTTTTCTTTCAAACCTCATTAGAAACAGTTTACTCATGAATGGATATGTACATTTTATTAACTTATTTTCCCAGCCTCACTGTTTCATGGTGTGAGAAGGCTGCTGGTCAGCATGCTTCCTTTCACTGTTCTCTCACTGAGAAACCAGTACACAAGACAGTAATTCAGGGAAAAAAAGAACAGGGATCTTCTGACTTCATGATCATGATCTATGAGCGTAAGAAAGCATTTATTTCAAGAAAGGTTTAAATGTTAAAAAGATTTATGGAATATTATAATTAAAACTAGTTGTCTTTAAAATGTTTAATATTGCCTAGCACTAGGCTTGAAAAAGCATCTTGAATAACCAAAAAGGAACTTTATGCCTGAAATCCTAAATACATGCAAAATAGTATGACTGTCCCTAGCTTTTTAGAATAGATACAGTTATGCTTCAGAATAATTTGCTACAGATTACAGCCGGACATCCTGGAATATGAAATCAAGTGGGCCTTAGGAAGCATCACTACGAACAAAGCTGGTGGAGGTGATGGAATTCCAGTTGAGCTATTTCAAATCCTGAAAGTTGACGCTGTGAAAGTTCTGCACTCAATATGCCAGCAAATTTGGAAAACTCAGCAGTGGCCACAGGACTGGAAAAGGTCAGTTTTCATTCCAATCCCAAAGAAAGGCAATGCAAAAGAAAGCTCAAACTACCACACAATTGCACTCATCTCACACACTAGTAAGGTAATGCTCAAAATTCTCCAAGCCAGGCTTCAGCAGTACGTGAACCATGAACTTCCAGATGTTCAAGCTGGTTTTAGAAAAGGCAGAGGAACCAGAGATCAAATTGCCAACATCCACTGGATCATGGAAAAAGCAAGAGAGTTCCAGAAAAACATCTATTTCTGCTTTATTGACTATGCCAAAGCCTTTGACTGTGTGGATCACAATAAACTGGAAAATTCTGAAAGAGATAGGAATACCAGACCACCTGGCCTGCCTCTTGAGAAAGCTGTATGCAAGTCAGGAAGCAACAGTTAGAACTGGACATGGAACAACAGACTGGTTCCAAACAGGAAAAGAAGTACGCCAAGGCTGTATATTGTCACCCTGCTTATTTAACTTACATGCAGAGTACATCATGAGAAACGCTGGGCTGGAGGAAGCACAATCTGGAATCAAGATTGCCAGGAGAAATATCAATAACCTCAGATATGCAGATAACACCACCCTTATGGAAGAAAGTGAAGAGGAACTAAAAAGCCTCTTGATGAAAGTGAAAGAGGAGAGTGGAAAAGTTGGCTTAAAGCTCAACATTCAGAAAACTAAGACCATGGCATCCGGTCCAATCACTTCATGGCAAATAGATGGGTAAACAGTGAAAACAGTGGCTGACTTTATGTTTCTGGGCTCCAAAATCACTGCAGATGGTGATTGCAGCAATGAAATTAAAAGACACTTACTCTTTGGAAGGAAAGTTATGACCAACCTACTGCTGCTACTGCTGCTAAATCACATCAGTCGTGTCCAACTCTGTGCAACCCCATAGACGGCAGCCCCCCAGGTTCTGCCGTCCCCAGATTCTCCTGGCAAGAACACTGGAGTGGGTTGCCATTTCCTTCTCCAATGCATGAAAGTGAAAAGTGAAAGGGAAGTTGCTTAGTCGTGTCCGACTCTTCGCGACCCCATAGACTGCAGCCCACCAGGCTCCTCCATCCATGGAAGTTTGCAGGCAAGAGTACTGGAGTGGGGTGCCTGTGCCTTCTCCGTGACCAACCTAGACAGCATATTAAAAAGCAGAGACATTACTTTGCCAACAGAGGTCCGTCTAGTCAAGGCTATGGTTTTTCCTGTGGTTATGTATGGATGTGAGAGTTGGACTATAAAGAAAGCTGAGCACCGAAGAATTGATGCTTTTGAACTGTGGTGTTGGAGAAGACTCTTGAGAGTCCCTTGGACTGCAAGGAGATCCAACCCTGTCTATT
>NW_011494612.1:838290-934744 GCF_000754665.1 Bison bison bison | reverse complement strand
TGTGGTGTTGGAAAAGACTCTTGAGAGTCCCTTGGACTGCAAGGAGATCCAACCAGTCCATCCTAAAAGAGATCAGTCCTGGGTGTTCATTGGAAGGACTGATGTTGAAGCTGAAACTCCAATACTTTGGCCACCTGATGTGAAGAGCTGACTCATTTGAAAAGACCCTGATGCTGGGAAAGATTGAGGGCAGGAGGAGAAGGGGATGACAGAGGATGGGATGGTTGGATGGCATCATCGACTCGATGGACATGGGTTTGGGTGGACTCCAGGAGTTGGTGATGGACAGGGAGGCCTGGCGTGCTGTGGTTCATGGGGCCACAAAGAGTCAGACACTAGTGACTGAACTGTACATATAAGTACCACACTGGGTTTTTCTGACAAGTTGTGTAATCTATAAATATACTCCTAAACATGAAATTTTAAAACAGGAAAGAGGCATGTGCATTCCTGGTTCCTGGATTGTCAGTTTGGGTTTGGGTTGCCTAGGTATTAATGACTGTTTTGCTAATAATTACGGTACAGCTGTCTTCAATTCCCCCAGCCATCCTGAAAGACACAGTTATCCAGAATATGAGACAGCAGTGCTTTTTCTTGAGAAAAAGCAGGTTAGATGTTTTTCATCAGAGGAAGGTTTGTTGCAGTGTTTTTGATCTTTTCACACAAGCAAATATACATGGGACTGCCTGTTAGACGTCCGACACACTTGTTCAGCAGGAGCCAGCTCAGTCACATAATTCTTCTGATTAATCCTACTTCTCTCCCACACCCATGGAACAATAGCTTAATTATATATGCAAAATGACCCGTCGCTCTGGTATCACGTGAAAGCCCACCTATGTCTCCACTTGCTAATTACTCACCCCCTGACAACTGCTCTCTGCATCCAGCCTCAGTGAGAGCATGTTTACCAAAAGCGGGGTTCCAGCTGCTCCCCACTCTAAAGTCAGTAAAGAGGCCAGGTTGGTGGGAAGGAAAGTTTGCTTGATTTTCATGCCAGCATCCAATGAGGAGGGTGGACATCTGTCCAAAGGCGGACTCCCCTCCCAGCCAATGATGGTCAGTGGACAAGAGCTGTCATAGGCTGAGGGAGGGAGCTACATGGAGAAACAGCACAGTCAGCTCTGACGGTCATCTTCAAGTTGGTCGTCGGTGGTCTGACCAGCAGCATCTTGATTATTTTAAGCACAGTTTCAATCTTCAGTTTCAGTGTTGGTTTGATCCCATTTCCTTGAGGACAGTTCTCAGAATTGTGGCAGCTTATGTCATGACTACAGCCTGATCATCATGTAGTTAACTTATCCACCTGGTGCGGAGGTTTCAGTATCTATAAGACAGCTCACAGGACATGGCTCAGATTATTATTTATAGCCCATGAGACAGAACTAAAAGTTCTTGACTACGCTTAGTGAGAACACATTATTATTAGTAGTATCATTATTATTATTTGGCCTCTTTTGCCTGTTTTCCTTTGTTACTACATTTTCTCAGTTCTCTGATTAAACTTATTCATTGGCTGAAGTTTTTCCACAGACAAAATGCAGGCTGAGGACATAGGAGGTAAAGGACCATAGGGCCCTGCTCTGTTACAAGCATGCAGTCACAGGACTTCACCTGAGGGGCAGGCATGGTACATGGTGGTCTCTCATGTCTTTGGGCTCTGAGCGTAGACGAGTAGAAATCCTAGTTCTGTAAGTGACTGCTGGTATGAATTTGCAAGTTGTGGACATGCTTTGGAACTGCTGTCACTTATCTTTAAAAGGAATACCACAAAATATTGTTCTCCTACAGCTGTTCTGAAGCAAATGCCTGACACGGAGAAGGCATTACCTAACTGTTCACTGCTCTTTGTTACTAGGCCAAATGCTCTAATGTTGTTTCCTTTCCTTTCCTTTCCACAAATTTGGGTTGCTCTTTTGTGTGGCTGGATTCTCCAGGCAAGAACGCTGGAGTGGGTTGCCATTGCCTTCTCCATTGTGTGAAAGTGAAAAGTGAAAGTGAAGTCACTCAGTCGCATCCGACTCGTAGCGACCCCATGGACTGCAGCCCACTAGGCTCCTCCATCCATGGGATTTTCTAGGCAAGAGTACTGGAGTGGCTTGCCATTGCCTTCTCCAAATCAAACAGAACTTCTGTCTATTTTCTTGAAAGTTTCTAAAAGCATATTTAACAGAGATTAAATCATTTGTTTTTTCTGCTTTACTTTTTATATTTGAAACTCTTGCACTTACATCACACAGCATGGGGTCAAAACTGGCCATGGCTTTGGGCCATCTAGAAGCATAGAGAGGAAATAAAAGACTCTTTAGAATACTCTCTCTGAATTCTGAAACTATTCACTCATTTGCTATATATTTATTATGCACAGATGATGTACAATACAGCACTTACTATCCACAGGGTCTGTCAACCAAGAGACAAGAGTTTAACTCTGAAGCTATGGTCAGCTTACATATTCAAAGTTTTGTCAAGTCCAGATTCAAAATCCTTTCAGCAGATGCCTTTTCCTGACACTTAATTTCCAATGTGTAATGACGGTCAGTGTAAATTTCACCCTAGATGGGCATTCAGATGGGTTTTCTTGTTGCAATAACACACTTTTGGTATTCTGTGAGATAATAGAAGGATAACTAGGTTACGCTTATTTTAATCCCTTCATTTTGGCTTCATGATGTCAAACTGGACACAATTCGCTGAAAATTAGATAGCTAAAAATTTCATTCTAAACCAGATTAGAGCTGGGCTCAGTTCTCTTTCCTGATACATATTAGGTGGTTTGATATGGGGCTGGATACTTTATCCTGCTTAATATGCTAAGTTTTCATAAAATTATAATTTTCATAATCCCATTTCCATTTCAAGATTAATTCCAAATCAGGGAAAGGCCACTTTCACTATTTCCTTTACTTTGGAGATATTGGCCATCTTTTAGGGTTTTTGTGCCCCTTGATCTGCTTGCTATCTCTCATTTCTTTCTCAACCAGGCCGTTCTGTGAATTTCAAATGTATCTCTGAATGAATTCATCTGACATCTGCATATGCACATCTGAAATGAGCCCGTTTTAAGCCGTTTCCCTGCCATTTGATTTTATACCCAAAAAGGAAATAAATATTTTAAGTGTTCTAATCTTGCCCTCGTTTCACATCCTATCTCATAGTTTTTGGATGAAAAATAGAAATTTCAATAATTCGTCATTCGTTTTTGATTGTTCTTATGTCGGCTTCTGTGTTCTTCCTCCCGTGAAGAATGTGATGGGTGTTTATGAAACTCTGTGGACCATACAGGTTCTAGGCCTTGATGCAGCCACCAAAAATATATATATTTTTAAATCCATTAGTATAGTTTATTAATTAGTCAAAAAAAAGAAAAAACAACCCTCTTTATTGTCAGATGTTGGGCCAGGCTATAAAAGCAAACTGTTTTTAGCTCAACAGTAGGTAAGGAAGTAGATCAGATGCTAACTGACCTGCGACTTACAGACTGGCCAAGTGGCTCAGCTCTCACAGCAGGTGGCAGAGAGGTGACAGGTGAGGAGGAGGGGCTAGGAGTCATCGGTCCTGCCTTCTCTCCTTCTCGCCTGCCTTCCTCCTTCTTTACTTTCTCCCTCTCCCTCTCTCTCTCTGTCTCTTTCAATCCCTCTCTCTGTCTTTCTTCTTTCCTTGCTTCCAAATTTCTTTCAACTAAACGTATTTACTGAGATGTATAAAGAAAATGATTTAGCTTATGGAGGTCTCTCCAACAGAGACATGCTTGACACTTTTACATATTTACAGGAATGTTTTGAATGTATGGCTTTGTTGCCTGTGGGTCATCTGTGGCGCCTGGCGTTAGAACAGCCAGGCCAGCCCCAAGCCGGCCTGTTCCTTCACTCCCTGCTCATGTGTCGCTGTATGTACACTTGGACGGTGTGAAAGAAACTGAGTTGCTCATTCTAAAAACAACCAAGGTTTTGTAGTCTTGTTAAAGACCTTTCACTGAAAGTCTTTCTTCTGCTTTTTACTTTTTGAGTCTCTTCCTGAAATATTCTGAAATTCCTTCCAATTTTCTCTATCAAACTAGGGTGATAATTTTAATACAAAATAACTTTCTCCAAAAATTTGTAATATTTGTAACATCATGAGATGCTTAGCTTGTGTCTAGCATGTTTCCATGCTAAACCAGAGAACACGAGTTCTCTGTCCATCAGAGTTGGTGTCAGTCTAACTCTGCATCTCGCTGTGTTACCTGGGACATCACACCCAGCCTTCCTGTGCCTTATTTTGCTCACCTGTGAAATAATGGTAATAACAGGTCACCTGTTTACCAATGGTCACCTTGGTAAACTGAATCCTGATGTGATAATGGACTTACACTGTGTCCAACCAGAAAGGCCATTATTCACGCTTTTCTTCCTCCTAACAAAGTTTTCTCCATAATTGATAAAATTGTGTTTCTTGGAGAATTTTAAAATTTATTGAGTAGCTTTAGGTTGTTCTTCCCTATTACTCTTTGCATGAGCTTTTATTCTTTTCTTTTTTTTTTTTACTGATTTCAGACTTTTGTTACCTATGTTACCTATGTTTTCCATCAATACTAAGTAGATATGATGGCTTTACATTTTCTCGGCATTTATGCTTAAGTAAGGTAACCCTTGCAAACATGATCTTTAATATAACAATATCTTTAATTTCCTAAAACCTAGGAAATGTGTCAGATATGTTAGATGAAAAGTAATATATATATATATAGATAGATATATAGAAGAATAACACAAAATAAAGCTTTCCTCACATGCTGAGAGAGTGATCCACAATAGCTGTTGGTTTTCTTAGTTTAGGCTTTATAAACCCAACTTAATTGCCTTGATCTATGCAAAAACTACTATCTTTGGCATTCTGAATAAACCTTCAAGTGAATTAAGAAGTATTTTAGGAACAATAGTCAAATTTTCAACCATGCCACAATACCACAGCAAATAACTCTAAGTTATTTTGATTCTCTTCTAAATTATCAATAGTAGCTTATCTGGCACACTGATCAATATTATGCCAGCAACGTGGGTCCTTTGGACAGCCTTGGCCTCTTGTTAAAATAGATTCAGTTGTGAGAATCAGCGTGGTGTTTACCAGAGCAGGTTTCTTGCAAACACCAGTAATTTGCATTGCAGGCACTACACAGTCAAAACATCAGTTTTCAAACTAAGAGATTTCTGGTGAGATGGTATGAGCATCCTCTTAAAAGCCACTTCTGAAGTGTGTTGCATTTTGTTAGGTCTATATTGGCTTCTTCCTTGATAAAGCTGAAAATTAACTGACAATTGCAAACTTATGTTTCTGATTGTAAGGATTATAATAGCAGCTGGACAAGAATCCCTGCCATTGTGTGTGGATATAAGTTGCCATTCTGAGAATTACACCTGCATGCCTCTGTGATGCAGTGCCAGTAATGTCCATATTTCACAAAAAAATTGACTTAGGAGCATTCACTACATGAACAAAGGTCACACAGCTGGTGGGCAGCAGAGGAGAAACCAAACCAAGGCTTGTTGTAATTCACAATGTTCATGTTCCTCCACTCTACCTCCTAGAGAGAGATTGTTGGAAGAAACTGATGTGGTTTTAATCTCTGTTGATAAGCATTATAAAAAATTTTGATACCAGTATTCACCAGTGTTGCCTATTTTTTTCATAGGTGCACATATTCAATTTCTGAATTTTTCTACCGAAGCTAATCATGATTACCTTGAAATTCAAAACGGCCCTTATCACACCAGCCCGATGATCGGGCAGTTCAGCGGCCCCGACCTGCCCAGCGCCCTGCTGAGCACCACTCATGAGACGCTCATCCATTTCTACAGCGACCACTCGCAGAACCGGCCGGGGTTTAAACTCACTTACCAAGGTAAGACTCCTACCACACCTGGGGATGCATCTGACACTTAAATTCTGTGGAAGCATGAACATCCGAGCTGGTTAAAGTCTTGCACAACTGGAGAGTCCAGAGTGGAGCATGGCTTTCTGGTGGGAATGGAGTCTTTGCCAGGCTTCACACAGGTCAGAACCAGATGCCAGGAGCAGGTCAGGCGCTGCTTCACCGGGGTCCCTTCTGTCTTCCTCCAGTGGCCACATCACCACTGGGACCCTCTTATCCCCATTGTCACATAGCCTTGTCACCTGTCACTGTGTCCTCTTGGCTCCATGCAGGTGTTACCCCTTCAGGACTAGAGTACAAGGAGTGTCTTTGATTTTGGGGGGCCTCCACCTGCAGTAGCTCACAGCAGGATTTCAGTTCCCAGCCAGAGACTGAGGTCAGGCCACAGCAGTGAGAGTGCTGAATCCTGGCCACTCGACTACCAAGGACAGCAGCAAAGCCCTGGTTTGTTGGTTTTGTCAAAATAAATGTCCGCAAAGAGACAGACAGTAGTGAAACCTGTAAAGGGTACTAGGAGGAAAAGGAGTATGTGTGGATAGACACCGGGTGTGCTCAGAGAGGGAGTCATGCCCTCGGGTGGTCTGAATCACTTACACGGGCCTTTCTTCTGGCTTCCTCTGGCCAATCACCTGGCTCTGAGTCCGTGTCTTGAGCATCTCAGGGTCCATCCCTGTGTGCGTGTGCATCTCTTAGCCACGATGGGTTCCAGTGCAGAGGCCTGTGGGTAGGTTGGCATCACCTGCTGTGGGGTGGGGCCCCCTTTCTTTTGACCACTGGGGGGCCTTTTCAGCACCTATGTAGTCAGGAAGGTCTCCTTGATCTCTAGAAGGAGGGACGTGTGGTCTCTCCATCTCCCATTTGGGCAGGGCTCAGCTCCCCTCTGTCTCCACTATGACTGTTGTCTTAAGTGTTCACTGGAGCAAAGTCCAGCATTTGCCCTGCTCCTGTTGTTATTCCATCTGGAAATGTAAAAAGGAGGCTGACTGTAACATCTAAGCTGGAGTCCATCTATCTCCTGCCTCATGTCCACAAGGGAAGGGGGTCTGACCCTGTCTTTCATGCATTTAAGCTTTCTCTCAGGTCAAAGTAATGACCTTGTATACTATTCAAGCCATGTTCAAGTTATGCCAGAGCGGGGGTGGGGGCGGTGGGGGAAGGAGAAAGATAGAGAGGGAATGAACTTTATGTGTTTTTAAACCATCAAAATGTGAGATCTCTAAAAAAGTTAGAATCTACCATCATCAAAGCTTTCTGACATGTGAAAAAGTTCAAAGTTTTCATTTCATACACAATAATTTAGCTGGCCTTTTCTTCAACGTTGTTAATTCAAATGAAGTAAAAAAAAATGTCAAAAGTGGAGTCTTTTTTTAACATGGTGATATCACTTGTTTTTTTTTAATTTTATAGACTGCCCTCGAAAATGTTTAATATTTCATTACTAAAAGAGGATGGCATTTTGCGTTGAACTTTCAGACCTTGTTACTTCAGTGGTTACTTAAAGTATAAATTTACATTTCCAGAATTTGAGTGTTTTAAAATAGGAATCCAGGTAGGGGGAAAAAAAGACAGGGTGATACAGCCTAAGGAATGAGACAGGAGACCTTGCCTGGATTTCTCTGTGTCCACCTGTGTCTGTCATTCCTTCTCACCTGGACCCCGCTGTGTCTCAGCAAGGGTGTCAAGTCCCGCTGGAAGGCTGGTGTGTGTGCCCAGGTACACAGAGAACAGTGGAGAGACAGTTTCCCAGGCCAGCACAGAGGTCTGCCTACACCCCTGCCCTTCCCCCTTTTGGAGACAAGACAATGATCCCTTTCTTGCAGGCAACCCCTCCAATGCACTAGACTCTAGAATGTTTCTTTCTACTCTTTCCAGGGCATTTAAGGTAGGAATTGGGAAATGGCAATCCACTCCAGCACTCTTGCCTGGAAAATCCCATGGACGGAGGAGCCTGATAGGCTACAGTCCATGGGGTCGCAAAGAGTTGGACATGACTGAGCAACTTCACTTTCAGTTCACTTTTCACTTTAATGGCTTAGATGGTGAAGAATTTGCCTGAAATGCAGGAGACAGGGCCTCGATCCCTGGCTCAGGAAGATCCCCTGGAGGAGGGCATGGCAACCCACTTCAGTAATCTTGCCTGGAGAATCCCATGGACAGAGAAGCCTGGCAGCTACAGTCTGTGGGATCCCAAAGAGTCAGATATGACTGAGTAACTAACACTTTCACTTTTCTCCAAGTGGGAATTATCTTCCCTTCATTGCTTTTCCAGTGGCTGTTTCTCTTTCTCCTTAATACACTCAAGTTCCTCTCTTTCTCACACACACACCCCTGCTTATGTTTAATTTTAATGACCCCTTCAGCTCCCACTTTCTCAGAAGCACTGTGGAGGAATCATCTCCTCCAGTTCTTCCAGAGTCTCCTCCTCTTCTCATTTCTCCTGCTCACCCGCATATACCATCAACACCCCTGTAGTTACACAGTCATCCAAGTCTGCAGGTTTTTGTGTCATCTGAGGTTCTCCAGTGGGTGATGAGACCCATCCGTGACAGCTCAGCAGGAGAAGAACTAGCACAAGTTTATGAGTACACACTTTTCACGGGCTCACAGATGCCTGCGAGAACCCAGACAAGAGTCACTCACAGGAGTGGCTAGAACTTGGGGGTTTAGGTAGCTTCTGAAGCTAAAACAAGGGGGAAAGGGGTTCAGGATTCCAAGAAGAGAGGAAGCAATGGGAAGAAGACCAGGAAATCTGTGGTTCGTGAGGGTCGTTGAGTGAAGTTTGTTGTGTTGATTTATCTTTCAAAACATTTATAGGAGTATAGTTGTTTTACAATGTTAATTTCTTCTGTATAGCAAAGTGCAACAGCTACATGTATACATAAACCCCTCTGTTTTGGATTTCCCTCCCGTGCAGGTCACCACAGAGCACTGAACAGGGTTCCCTGTGCTGTGCAGGAGGTTCTCATCAGTGATCTGTTTTATACATGGCATCAGTACTGTGATGATTAACCCCACTCCTTTTCTCTGAGAAGAGTTTAGGGAGCATCCTCTTGGCACAAGAGTGGAGACTTCTCTGCATACGTACATTCTATTTGTCAAAATAATTTCCTTCTCAAAAGAAGACCCTGTGCCCCGCTTTTAGAGCTTTCCCCTGCATCTGCTGGTTCTCAAATACACCCCATGTTGTACTGCACAAACACAGATATAGCTCTCTCAGAATCTCCCACAAGGATTGCAAGGGCCTAATGGAGTCAACACCATCTCCTGTCTAGCAGATGAGGGATCTCTATGCACTGACACAGAACAGAAATTCGGAGACAGAGTTACAGAGGAGAAAAAAAGAGTGGCTTTATTTCCTTGTCAGGCAAAAAGGAAACACTGTAGGCTAGAACCTCAATAACTGTGCCCTCACCTCCCTGGGGAATAGGGAGAAGTTATATAGTCAGGACTTCGGGTTGGGAGTAGGTGATAAGGATCAAGGCAGTAAGAGCCTTACATTCTTCTTTCTACTGCAAAGTTTCAAAACTGTCACAACACACTGGGTTTGGTAGGCTCCAAGGGCAGGGTTGCCGGTAAGATGAGGGTGTGTGCAGGGTCTCAGGTGGGTCTAATCGCCCTTATGGCAGAAAGTGAAGAGGAACTAAAGAGGCAGGGTTGCTGGTAAGATGAGGGTATGTGCAGGGTCTCAGGTGGGTCTAATCGCCCTTATGGCAGAAAGTGAAGAGGAACTAAAGAGCCTCTTGATGAAAGTGAAAGAGAAGAGTGAAAAAGCTGACTTAAAACTCAACATTCAAAAAACTAAGATCATGGCATCTGGTTCCATCACTTCATGGCAAATAATGGGAAAACAATGGAAACTGTGACCGACTTTATTTTCTTGGGCTCCAAAATCACTGCAGATGATGACTGCAGCCAAGAAATGAAAAGAGCTTTCTCCTTGGAAGAAAAGCTATGATTATCCTAGACAGCATATTAAAGGCAGATACATTACTTTGCCAACGAAGGTCCATCTACTCAAAGCTATGGTTTTTCCAGTAGTCATGTATGGATGTGGATTTGGACTATAAAGAAAGCTGAGTGCCAAAGAACTGATGCTTTCGAACTATGGTGTTTGAGAAGACTCTTGAAAGTTCCTCGGACTGCAAGGAGATCATACCAGTCAGTCTTAAAGGAAATCAGTCCTGAATATTCATTGGAAGGACTGATGCTGAAGCTGAAACTCCAATACTTTAGCCACCTGATGTGAAGAACTGACTCACTGGAAAAGACTCTGATGCTAGGAAAGATTGAAGGCAGGAGGAGAAGGAGATGACAGAGGATGAAATTGTTGGATGGCATCACCAACTAGATGTACATGAGTCTGAGCAACCTCTAGGAGTTGGTGATGAACAGGGAAGCCTCGGTGCTGCAGTCCGTGGGGTCGCAAAGTGTTGGACTGAACTAAACTGAATCTCCATGAGTTTCTCTGGTCCCTATAATCTTGCCTCAGGAGGTGGCTTCATGGCTGTTCCTCCTTTGATTAGCAACTGTTTCAGTCTGCCCTTTGGAACTCAGGGACACCATGGAAGCTGAAGAAATGGGGGACAAAAGCGCTTCAATGTCTGGGAGCCCATAGGACCCCACTCAGTCTCAGTTAGAGAAGTCCTGGGGGTGCCATCTGACCTGGGCCTTGCAGTTAACACAGGTTTACTGAGAACTAAATGGCTCCTGTACATGTGACTCTACTTGAGTCAATGTGCTGGTGCTAAGTCACTTCAGTCGTGTGTGATTCTTTGCGACCCTCTGGACTATAGCCCGCCAGGCTCCTCTGTCCACAGGATTCTCCAGGGAAGAATACTGGAGTTGATTGCCATGTCCTCCTGCAGGGGATCTTTCCAACCCAGAGACTGAACCCATGTCTCTTATGTCTCCTTCACTAACAGGTGTGTTCTTTACCACTAGTGCCACCTCAGAAACAGAGTCAAAAAGGAACATGTGAAATGTGCAAAACACCCCAGACAAGACACTGAGAAACCAGAGAAGAAAGTGAACTCAAAGAGGTAGCAGCAGAGAAGATGCAAAGCCATATGCTCCTAGAAAGTGGGGAAAATTCATGTGCTGAACTCAGATTTTGCCCTTCCCACCGATGTTTGTGGAGGGGAAGAAACACATTTCCCCTATTTTTCTGGATTCTTTTCTGAGATCACCCCCCTGTAAAAACATGAGAGGTGAGCAGGGAAGCACGGCGTGGTTGTCAGGCAGATTGAGCTTGTTCTTTTCTTCTCCACTGATAAGTTTCTGGAGATTTAGCCACCTTTCTCTTCCTGGAGCAGAGAAAGGACACCCTTACTTACCAAGGGAGATTTCCCTCATAGATGTAAATGTCTCCTATAAATGACTAGCTTCTACTCTGTTTCCAAAGATACCCCCATGTCTGCACCTCCTTAAGGATAACGAACTCGCGATAATCCTCACACCAAAGAGGAATATTTTGGGGCAGCAAATTCTTCTCCCTTTCATTTGTTTACATGTAGGTTCATCTTTCTTTAAATTAAAAAAAAAGCCATTGTGGGGATCACAGTGTCAGCAGTGTTCTTCTCTGGGTTTCTTCCTCTTATCTTCCGTCCATCAAAGCTAGCTGTGGTGACTTAAAATCCAGTCTGTGGGCCTCCCCTGGCAGTCCAGGGGTTAACAGTCAGCGATTCCACTGCAAGGGGCACAGGGTCCATCCCTGGTCAGTGAACTATGATGCAGCATGCTGCACGGCATAACCAAACAAGACTTTAAAAGATTAAATAAAACAAAATCGCATTTGTAAATTTACAGATCCAGCTTTCACATGATTAGGTGATCATCAAGAAAATAAAAGAAACAACACTCAAATCTGAAATTGTGCTAGCGTTGCTGTCATCTTTCTGAATCACAGATCTTAACAGGTTGTAGTGCCGCCCATCTCTGGACCACTCAGGCCTGGCCAAGCAAACTGGAGTGAGGGTGCTGGCATCCTGATCCATGGCTGCTGCGTTGGAGCTTCTAGGAGAAAGGACAGTTTGGGGCTGGGTCCCTGAGGAGAGGCACAGGTTTGCAGAGGTGTTGAGACTGGAGACTGAATTTATCCACACTTGCATCTGGCTTCATGCAGGATAAGAATCTATCCTTCCAAAGGGTGTTTATATAATAAACATAAATGTTCCTTAAGGTGTTTATTCCAAATTTAGGTTTTAAAATGAATACAGGCTAAAGGCTGGAGACTTTCTAGGAGCTGGAATGGGGGTCATAGCCCTTCCAAGTTAGCCCAAAGCCTGTAAACCATCTCTTGGCTCCCAGACAGAGTGCACAGCCTGGAGCCACTGGAGCTCGATTACTGTCCTCTGAGGGCTCCCTGATGGTCACTTCAGAGGATCAGTCCCCAGGCCCATGAGAAACACATACCTACACTGTGAAACTGACAAGAGGCTCTTAAAAAGACTTATATGCATCTCCAAGGGACAGAGGAAAAATGTATAGTGACAAGTTTTCTAAAATTAACGCTGTAAGAAAAGGGAGGTCAAGAACAGAGTCTGAACAAAGCCTGGGCAGAGTCTCATGGTCATAACTGTCAATCACCCCAAGAAGTCCCAGGTGACTTCTGCCAGCACTGAGTACATCAAGGCCAACCAGTATGTGATGCTTGTAGCCTTTTTCTCCTTGTTGCCTTGTGGTCCGAGGATGGCTGTTGTACCTCTGACACCAGGTCTACATGCATATGAGAAAATGGGGCTAGGGGACAGCTTCTTAATACTGTATTTAAATTTTTAACTTTTCTTTTTTTATTGACTTTGCAAGACTCAAATACAGATTCCCATGCTATTATTGTTTGCTGTGTACTTTTGAAATTAGATTTTATCCTACGTATGTGCTAAGTTGCTTCATAGAAAAAACTAGAGATTTCCAGAAAAACATCTACTCCTGCTTTATTGACTACGCCAAAGCCTTTGACTATGTAGATTAAAACAAACTGTGAAAAATTCTTAAAGAGATGGGAATAACAGACCACCTTACCTGCCTCCTGAGAAATCTGTATGCAGGTCAAGAAGCAATAGTTAGAACCAGACATGGAACAAAGAACTGGTTCCATATTGGGAAAGAAGTACATCAAAGCTGTATATTGTCACCCTGCTTATTTAAATTATATGCAGAATACATCATGCAAAATGCTGGACTGAGTGAAGTGCAAGCTGGAATCAAGATTGCTGGGAGAAATATCAATAACTTCAGATATGCAGATGACACCACCCATATGGCAGAAAGTGAAGAGGAACCAAAGAGCCTCTTGATGAAAGTGAAAGAGGAGAGTGAAAAAGCTGGCTTAAAACTCAACATTCAAAAAACTAAGGTCATGGCATCCAGTCCCATCACTTCATGGCAAATAGATGAAGAAACAATGGCAACAGTGACAAACTTTACTTTGGGGGGCTTCAAAATCACTGCAGATTGCGACTTCAGCCATGCAATTAAAAGACTCTTGCTCCTTGGAAGAAAAGTTAGGACCAACCAAGAGAGAATATTAAAAAGCAGAGACATTACTTTGCCTACAAAGGTCCGTCTAGTCAAAGCTATGGTTTTTCCAGTGGTCATGTATGGATGTGAGAGTAAAGAAAGCTGAGTGCCAAAGAATTGATGCTTTTGAACTGTGGTGTTGGTGAGAACTCTTGAGAATCCCTTGAAGAGCAAGGAGATCAAACCAATCAATCCTAAAGGAAACCGGTCCTGAATATTCATTGGAAGGACTGATGCTGAAACTGAAGCTTCAATACTTTGGCCACCTGATCCAAAGAGCTGACTCCTTGGAAAAGACCCTGATGCTGGAAAGGATTGAGGGCAGGAGGAAAGGGGGACAACAGAGGAGAGATGGTTGGATAGCATCACCAACTTGTTGGACATGAGTTTGAGCAAGCTGTGGGAGTTGGTGATGGACAAGGAAGCCTGGCATGCTGCAGTCCATGGGTCTCAAATAGTTGGACATGACTGAGCAACTGAACTGATACTGAAGTCGCTTCAGTCCTGTCTGACTCTTTGTGACTCTATGGACTGGGGTCTGCCAGGCTCCTCTATCTATGGGATTCTCCAGGCAAGAATAGCAGAGTGGGTTTCCATGCACTCCTCAGATTTTATCTTATGTAACTTTAAACCTCCATTGTTCAAACAAATTTTTTTTTCTATTGATATTTTTCAGATAGGGTTACTAAGGCTGTGTCTATATAGCTCCAAAAGCTATCAATTAGTTCGCTCCAAAAAGAGTACTGAAAGAAAGAAAGCGAGAGAGGAAAGAAGGAAAGAAGAACATGATACCACAAAAAGTCTGTGTAGGGACTTCAAGAACCAGCTTATGGTTGCTGGGAGGAAGGGATAGTTAAGAAGGAGGGGGTGGACAGGTATACATTGTTATATCTGAAAATAGATAACCAACAAAGTCTTACTATATAGCACAGGGAATTCTGTTCAATGTTATGTGCCAGTCTGTATGAGAGGGAAGTTTGGGGGAGAGTGGATGCACGCATATGTGTGTCTGAGACAGTTTGCTGTCCACCTGAAACTATCACAAATTGTTTGTTAATTAGCTATACCTCAATACAAAATAAAAAATTTAAAAAAATTCTGTATAGGAATAATCTAGACCAGAAATCATAAAACTACTGAGTTTCATTAGGAAAATATGAATATTTTTAAGTTGTCAGTATTAGCATTAGATTTTACATAATTGGTAAAAGACCCGTTTTCCTGTTGTGACGTCAGAATCAGGGTGGTTTGCCGGTATCAGCAGGGGCTGTCCCCTGAAGTGTCAGAGTGATGGCCCTTCCAAGGTGCCAAGGCAGCGACTTCAAAAGTCTGCTTTAGCAGCCCGCCAGCTTTGAACTTGTGTCTCCTTGGCCTGTAGGCATCAGAATCTGTGAGTTCTCGTCCAGGCTAAACACCTAGTTCGTTGAGCGAATGTTTTATTTACTTGACACCTGACTCTAAATTTCAGTATCCACATTTAAAAAAAAAATTCTAAGCAATGTATTTTTAATGTAGGCAATTAATTGATATAGTTGAAAGACATACAAATAAATTAAGTAAAAAAGAATGAGAACATGAATATGAGGTGTTCGGATTTCTTGTGGAGTATCTTAGCCGACAGGGGTGACACTTAATTAGATAGTTTGTCATTTTATAAAATTTATAAGCTGGCCAAATGACACAACTCTGATGTGTGTGTCACAGCGAAATTCCTAGGTTGCACTTGAGATTTATAAGTTAAGCTTATGATTAATAACTCATAAGAAGATGCATAAATCATGCAGATAATTCTTGTCATTCTCAGTGGTGTCTGTGTATACCCCTTATTACTAAGCCTTCTCATTTATTTATGACCATATAAAGGTCAAAAATGTTACCAGTAGTACATGTAGCTGTCTTGAAGTTAAATGACTTATACAGAACTTGAGAAGTGAAAGATGAATTGTGTTAAATAAAATTGAGTTCAGGTACCCTACTTCTAAGTCAAAAACTGGGAGATGGCTGATAGGATGAAGATATTTATCAACTGATTAGGTATCAGTCAGAAAATATAATAGGTATTAGAAAGATGACTACATGCTTCCGCCTGCTGCCACATCCAGTGCCTATAATTTAAACACTTGATGCAAATACCACTTAAGACTGACAGACGTGAACAATGATTATTTTCTCAGATCCAAACAAAGGATTCTCCTGAAAAAGAGAAATTCTGAGTGTTGTCTTCTTCTTGTAGTATAGGTATGAGCTTATTGGTACTGACATTGTTTTTCATGGTATTTGCAAAATGTTGCCATATTAAGACTTTTGTTGTCATTGTTCTGTCCCTAAGTTTTGTCCAACTCTGCATCCCTATGGACTGTAGCCTGCCAGGCTCCTCTGACCGTGGGATTTTCCAGGCAAGAATACTAGAGTGAGTTGCCATTTCCTTCTCCAGGGGATCCTCCTGGACCAAGGATTGAACCCGTGTTTCCTGCATTGGCAGGCGGATTCTTTACCACTGAGTCACCTGGGATACCCATTAAGATTCTTAGGACTTTCTTTTCCTTTTCTTTTTTGAGACTTGACATTTGAAGTTGAATACTTGTCTTCCCTCCTTTCTTTTCTCCTCCTCCATCTTTCTTTCTCTCTCTTTCTTTATGTCTCTTTCATTATAAAGCATAATTATTAGATGCCAAAAAGCTTAAAGATAATTTTAAGTTCTTTAGCCATAAGTGGTGAAAACGTCTTTTTTCCTTTTGCTATATGTGCTCAACACCTTTTAAAAAAATCACTTTAATAGGATGTGTTAAATCTGCTTATTCATGCCTACAATCACAAAACCATTGCCATTTTAGTGAAATGAATCTGTGAGAAAATAAGCTATAGTTTGTGGCTACCAGTTTTTCCCCTTTAGGAGGAAAAGCAATTAAACTGCCTTTATGTGCCGTGAACAACCGAAGAATTCATTCACACTGACTGTATGAGCGCGCTCACTGTGATTCTTATAGACACGGCTGTGATTTAAACATGAAGTTGATGTGCCTTTAAAGCTGCTGCTCTTTCTTCTGTGAGCATGCTCTTCTGAGCTGTTGGGGAGCAAGGACAGTGAGCTTCCTCTGTCCTTTTTCCACCATCCACATGTCTGAACCAAGCTCTCAACATGAGGCTCTTTATAAAGAAGGCTATTTCACCTAAAAATGCTTAAAGCAGTGGGCAGTACACTACTGCATCAATCCTCAACTTCTGCAGGGTACCCTTTTTCAAGATGGAAAAGTGGTTCATGGACTAAACTCTTAGAGACCAGGGTCGAAATCTTAAAAGGTGTCCCATTTCCTCCCTGAAGGTCATGTGGATCTGCTTTTCCTTTTATGGCTTTGCTGAAAGTAAAGTAGTAATCTCAGCCACTTTGTCCCTTAGCGGAGCAGTTCCTCTGGACCAAAGGCTCACCTGGACAGGTATGTCAGTGGCTGTGCGAGGCCAGCGATTTCTTTGGGTCAGAACAAACATTTCTTCACAATGTAAAAGCTGTTGTGTAAAATGACGGCTGGGCCCTCAGTGCTTGGTTGGTGGAAGCATGAGACACAATTGGAGTTGCCACTGTGAGCAAGCAGTTTGGTGACCTGTCCTCCAGGGGAGCCTGTGGCAGCCTGGAAGGCATGGGGTTGGCTGCAGCCTTCACAGTGATGTAGGTGGACATCACCAGTAGGTTTGGCGATCAAGCAATTCACATGAGCAATAGAGAACATTTAGGTGGCCAATCTGTCTTAAAAATGAGAGCTAGGAATGTGCCCTCATTATAGAGGTCAATGATATGTCATCCTAGTCATGACAACAGCCCCCTCTGGAAGCTGGTGATCTTGTGTGCCTGTGCACTTGAGAAATTCCATGGACTGCAGCACGAGTCTAGTCACTTCTGGACCAGATCAATCTTTTCATTGAGAGGAAGCTGAGGACGTGAAAGGGGTTTCGAGGTCATATTCATTGTGGACCTTGATGCTAACTGCAGTCTCTCCTCCCTGTAACAAGGCTCTTTCTTAGTATTTCACATTAATTCCTGGTATTAGAACTGGCTTCTCCCTCCTGAGTCTACCTCTATCAGAGAAGAGGCTTGAGTGCTATGTCTTGAGCAATGAAAGACTTAGCCTTACTCAGTTAATGCATACCAACCATGTTCACTGCATTTGTCATCGTTGTTAATTCTTGTAGATCAGATAGGCATAATTGTTCCCCTTTCATAAATGAAGGAAAGAGCCTACCAGAATGGAAGTGGTTTGGTCCACATCCCGGGTCCATCAGATGGGAGACACAGGTCCAACTCAGTCCCAGGGCTCCCTTGCAACACATTCCAAGGCCTCTGCTATTTTACAGAACTACCTCAAGACTCTTGTCTGTACTCGGAAACCTGTTTTTCTGTTGGTTGATGATTCTCTCTCTACTTCAACTTTTCAATTATATATCACACAACAAATCTTTTAGAAATACTGAATAACACCTCACAAAAAATCTTTCAGTTCAGTTCAGTTCAGTCACGTCCGACTCTGAAACCCCATGAATTGCAGCATGCCAGGCCTCCCTGTCCATCACCAACTCCCGGAGTTCACTCAAACCCAAAAAGTCTTTGG
Organism: Bison bison bison; assembly: GCF_000754665.1. Lineage (NCBI taxonomy): Eukaryota > Metazoa > Chordata > Mammalia > Artiodactyla > Bovidae > Bison > Bison bison. The sequence continues at coordinate 916,714 of NW_011494612.1, read as the reverse complement.
AAGTTGTCAAATATGGAAGTGTCTGAAAAATATATGAAATGTATGAAGGACTTGATGGCCTTCAGTTGAAACAGAACTTGTCTGAAAATGGTGATTTTTTTTTTTAAATTTAGTCATAAGTTTTAATTAAATTTTTGAGTTACAGTTTTCAAATTGCTTTACGCTATTATGCCTAAATGCTTCCTGTTTTATAATTTGATATCTTATCTTCTTATTTGTTCTAGTAGTCTGGAGGTTTTCAAGGATTTTCTATGTATAAAACCAACTATACTTCAGTTATGATGCATTTTAACATAAATTCCTACAATTTGCTATAGTTTTTTTTTTTTTTTGCCATCTATGCTCATTAGTGAAACAGGTTTATAATTTTCTTTTTCTCTACATTCCTTGTCTAGTTTAGCTATTACATTAAACCAGATTAATAAAATCATTTGACTAGTTTCCCCCTCTTCTTCTATTACTATTTCTTAAAGGTTTGCTAACAGTCACCTGTCAGAGAAGGCAATGGCACCCCACTCCAGTACTCTTGCCAGGAAAATCTCATGGATGGAGAAGCCTAGTGGGCTGCAGTCCATGGGGTCGCTAAGAGTCAGACACGACTGAGCGAATTCACTTTCACTTTTCACTTTCCTGCATTGGAGAAGGAAATGGCAACCCACTCCAGTGTTCTTGCCTGGAGAATCCCAGGGATGGGGGAGCCTGGCAGGCTGCCATCTATGGGGCTGCACAGAGTCAGACATGACTGAAGTGACTTAGCAGCAGCAAACAGTCACCTGTATCTAAGCCTGGCATCTGTAAGGGAACAGGGAGGTAGTGAATTTCAATTCAAGTCTTTAATGGCTATTACTTTATTTGGGTTTTATATTTCTATTCTATTTCAATTTACATTGTTTTTAACTCTCTTTTATGAAAATTAGCCATTTCATCTAAGTTCTCAAATATATTGGCATAAGGTCGCTAATAATCATAAAATGTCTATGTTACTATTACTCTATGTTACTGTTACATTTTTTCCCCTTTAATGCTCATGTTTCTTCTCCTTTTATCTCTTTTTTTTTAAATTTTATTTTATTTTTAAACTTTACAATATTGTATTTGTTTTGCCAAATATCGAAATGAATCCGCCACAGGTATACCTGTGTTCCCCATCCTGAACCATCCTCCCTCCTCCCTCCCCATACCCTCCCTCTGGGTCGTCCCAGTGCACCAGCCCCAAGCATCCAGGATGGTGCATCGAACCTGGACTGGCAACTTGTTTCATACATGATATTATACATGTTTCAATGCCATTCTCCCAAATCTCCCCACCCTCTCCCTCTCCCACAGAGTCCATAAGACTGATCTATACATCAGTGTCTCTTTTGCTGTCTCGTACACAGGGTTATTGTTACCATCTTTCTAAATTCCATATATATGTGTTAGTATACTGTATTGGTGTTTTTCTTTCTGGCATACTTCACTCTGTATAATAGGCTCCAGTTTCATCCACCTCATTAGAACTGATTCAAATGTATTCTTTTTAATGGCTGAGTAATACTCCATTGTGTATATGTACCACAGCTTTCTTATCCATTCATCTGCTGATGGGCATCTAGGTTGCTTCCATGTCTTGGCTATTATAAACAGTGCTGTGATGAAAATGGTGATTTTTACTTCTCTTTATGCTAGAAGTCACTTCCTTATCAAACTCCAGTGAAGTGGTCTTTCTTTTTCTCTCTTAGTTGATGTTTTTTTTTTCTCAAATTAAAACGTTTTATGTTATAAAAATGAGTTATGGCAGTTAATGATTTCACCATGAGTGATGTGCAGATCAACAAAGTAGTGCTTAGATAAGGATTCTGATCCCTGGTTAAGCTGTTCTTCACCCCCAAGCCCAGAGGTGCAGGTGCACGGAGGTATCAGAGGTGTTCAGAGGTGCGTGGATGTGGACAGTGCAGGTAACACGTAGTCTCCTGCATGTACTAAACACATGCAATGGGAATCTTTCCAAAATGTATTTTTAGCACACTAGCAAATAATTTTATTACTTCTTTGTATTTACTTAAAAATAGTCCTGTCAATCAATATTTATGACCATGAGTCAAACTTTGGGACATTTAAAAAAAAATAGAGAACGTATATGTGACTTGTGACCTGTCAATTAAGAATTTTGAAATATTGTTAGTGATATTTGAATAGTGAAGGACTCCATTAAATAAGAGATTTAGAAAAAGACTTGAAAATAGTGTTGCTAATATGTATAGTTAGTGAAATATTCACAACTAAAAACAATTAATTGGGATTGTAAAATCTTAAGGAAACACTGAAATGAGCTGTGGGTTTTGTGTTTGTTTTTTCTTTTCACCTGGAAGATATGATTTGTGAGATGAAGAATGGGTCCTGGTTTTTAAAACCATGTCTGTGTCCACTTGAGAAGCGTGTCCTAATTCCTCTTCTGTGGCCTGGCCAAATTCTTTGCAAGATTCTCCCTCGTGAGAGAGCTATAGACTGTGAACACAATGGGCACGCTGGGATGATGACCCCCAGGCTCCTCTCCTTGAACCCCCACCTCGTCTCGGAGACCCAGCTTCCTATGTCCTTGGGCCCCCGCTGCTCCCTCTACTAAAAGGGCTTCCTTTCTCGGTTATTACCTGGCTGTATCTTCACTCAGATCTCAAGTTCAGGGCTACTTGTTCAAGGAAGCAGGTTTTGATCACCCTCACTTAAACCTCCATCCTGGTTTCCCCCCCAAGCTTTATTTTAGTCCTTGCATGTTTCTTTAACAACAGTTTACACAACTTGGTTTTTTTATATAATTACCAACATGTTGATTTATTTGTGTCTGTTTTCCTAAATAGAATGTAAGCTTTGTGAAAGCAGGATCCATTTCTGTCTAGTTTCCACTTATAACATAGCGGGCACTCAATGCAGGGTTTCCCTGGTGATGCAGTGGCAACGAATCTGCCTGCCAATGCAGAGGATGCGGGAGACACATCATCCATCCCTGGGTTGGGAAGAAGGAAATGGCAACCCACTCCAGTATTCTTGCCTGGAAAATTCCTTGAACATAGGAGTGTGGCGAGCTGCAGTCCATGGGGTTGCAAAAGACTCAGACTCAACTTAGCTACTAAACAAGAAAACACTCAATACATTATTTTTATTTTACTCAGTATATGAGTAGGTAATAAAAACTATAGTCCTGCCTACCTGGGCTGGTATTCTCTCTCTCTCTCTTTTAACACCCTTTAATCCCCATACAGGAAAGCTATGTTGGTACCATTAAAAAAAGAAAGAAAAAATATATCTTTCTTCTAATCAAGGGTAACCCAGAGTTTTTTGACTTAATATCATGGGGCTGCTAAAGGCAACTTAAACTTCCATTTTCAATCCCTTTCACAGACGTTAGATGATGAGTTCAGTTCAGTTCAGTTCAGTCACTCAGTCATGTCCAACTCTTTGTGACCCCATGAATTGCAGCATGCCAGGCCTCCCTGTCCATCACCATCTCCAGGAGTTTACTCAGACTCACGTCCATTGAGTCGGTGATGCCATCCAGCCATTTCATCCTCTGTCGTCCCCTTCTCCTCCTGCCCTCAATCCCTCCCAGCATCAGAGTCTTCTCCAGTGGGTCAACTCTTCGCATGAGGTGGCCAAAGTACTGGAGTTTCAGATTTAGCATCATTCCTTCCAATTCCTTCCAAAGGACTTATCTCCTTTAGAATGGACTGGTTGGATCTCCTTGTAGTCCAAGGGACTCTCAAGAGTCTTCTCCAACACCACAGTTCAAAAGCATCAATTCTTTGGCACTCAGCTTTCTTCACAGTCCAACTCTCACATCCATACATGATACTGGAAAAACCATAGCCTTGACTAGAGTAGAAACAGGCTAATTTCATACATCCCTAAACAGAACTTGAATGTCTTTCTTAAATTATACCACAAACCACATAATGTGTAGGGAAATGCATCATGGGACTTGTTATTAGCATGTGTGATGAACAGGTGGAAAGTGTGTGTGAATCTTTGTTAAATGCTGTTTCACATGATGCCTCTTCTGGAATCTCTGTTACCTGTTACCTCCTTTATAATGTACCATGATAACTGATTCTTGTATTGATACCCCCAGAGCCCCACTAGAGCATAAACATAATCTCCCAGGTAGGACAGAGTGATGTTGAACAAGGTTTTATTTTATTTTTGTCCCATGAAAACTGGAAATCCATTTTTTATGGTTTTTACTTTTTAAGTTTATTAGCAGCCATATTTGATGTATTTATTAGAGGACTCATTTCACCAACAGAGCTCACTGTATTTTGAGTAAAACAAGAATGAGAACAAGCTGCTGACCCCAGTGGAAAAGAACATAATAAAGAAGGAAACTGGTTGATAGTTGGAACACACCATGGAGTTCTCTGTTCTTTTTCTGAGCACTTGTCTGTAAGGTAATGTTAGACTCAAATAGCAGTATCTCGAGGAGGGAAACCACGCATTCGACAGAGCACAGGAGACGTGGTGATAGAGCACAACGAACAAATACAGTAAACTAGACTTTATAGTAAGGCTGTACTGGGGCGTTCCCTGGCGGTCCAGAGGTTATGGCTCTGTGCTTTCACTGTTGAGCCCAGGGGTTCACTCCCTGGCTGGGGGACTGAGACCCACAAGCCACATGGTGTAGCTAAAACAGGGGAAGCATAAATAAATAAACAAATAAAAGATTGTATTGGTAGTAATGGCTAAGTATGACACTACACTATTTTTTAAGGAAAAAAACTAAGAAAATGGGATGAATTTATTTTATTTGCACTGAACATTAATTGAACTAAACAAAACAATAGCATGTTTTCTAGTTAGAAGCACTTGGATAGGAGAGCTGGGGTAATTTTCTTTTAAATTAAAATTGTTAGGTCTGTGTTCACCTGACATTCTTTACAAGCACTTTTTGTTTGTCTGAACTTGTTTTGATTAATTCTTCTCATATATTTTCTTCCCAAGGTATGCCTTGTCAAATTTATTTTTAGTATGTACCATATAACTTCTAAAGTGCACAATATGTCTTCACTAAATGCAAATTCTTATGATTATACTACTAAAAACAAGTACTGTTTTATATTGTTGTTGTTCAGGTGCTAAGTCATGTCTAACTCCTTGTGACTCTGTGGACTGCAGCGTACCAGGTTTTCCTGTCCTTTACTATTTCCCAGAGTTGGCTCAAACTCATGTTGGTGATGCCCTCGAACTGTCTCATCCTTTATCATCCTCTTCTCCTCCTGCCCTCAACCTGTCCCAGCGCTAGGGTCTTTTCCAATGAATCGGCTCTTCACATGAGGTGGTCAAAGTATAGAAACTTCAGTATCAGTCCTTCCAATGAATATTCAGGTTGATTTCCTTTAGGATGGACTGGTTTGTTTTCCTTGCAGTCCAAGGGGCTCTCAAGTGTCTTCTCCAACACCACAACTCGAAAATATCAATTATTTGGTGCTCAGCCTGCTTTATGGTCCAACTTTCACATCCATACATGACTACTGGAAAAACCATAGTTTTGACTAGATGGACCTTTGTTGGCAAAGTCATGTCTTTGCTTTTTAATACGCTGTTTTGGGGTTTGTCTTAGCTTCCTTAGCTTCCTTCCCAGGAGCAAGCATCTTTTAATTTCTTGGCTCAATTCACCATCAGCAGTGATTTTGGAGACTGAGAATATAAAATTTATCACACTTCTACTTTTTCCCCTTCTATTTACCATGAAGTGATGTGACTGGATGATAATGGGTATCTTAGTAAAGATTTCATAAAATTTATATCTAAAAAGTTCATGCTAAGAAGCTGTATGTCATCCTATTCCTCCTCTAAATTCCAGACTAATGCACTTCTTATTTATGAGCTTGTTTCTGTCTGTTTCAGCCTATGAATTACAGAACTGCCCTGACCCACCACCTTTCCAGAATGGGTATATGGTCAACTCTGACTACAGTGTGGGACAATCAATATCTTTCGAGTGCTATCCTGGGTACATTTTAATTGGCCACCCAGTGCTCACCTGTCAGCACGGGATCAACAGAAACTGGAACTACCCTTTTCCAAGATGTGACGGTGGGTTAATCACTTTTCTTAAGCAGTTTCATTTTCCACATGTATAATGGTGCATGAAATATTAAATGAATGCATTCCAGAATTCATTAATTTGTTCAACCAATTTTTATTGGGACTCTATTAAACTCATTCTATTTAGTATTTCAAGAATATATCATATGTCAGTCAGTTAAAAAAAAATGGAAAGGCCTTGCCTTCAAGGAGATTATAAGGTTAGCAAAATAATAAACACGAATATTTATTATGCAAAATCAGGCACGAGGAGTGCTTTGATGACTGAAGGTACAAAAGACGGTGATTGCTGGGGAAGTGATTGAGAGTATTATCTTCATGGTTAGAGCAGTGTTTGGCTTTAAAGTGGTTCCATCAAATTTTGGATTAGAGGGGTATTGAGTGCATATCTTACCCTAGATACTTTTTTATTGTTTAACTTTACAATAATAACACTGATTTGGTATCTCAGAAAACTGACGTCATTTTTGTAGTTAGATTTGAATGGCACGTACTAGTTTGCTACTCAGAGACCATCCCAGAGAGAAGAAGCAGTGTTAGCAAAGACATCCTAGAGGAGCAGTCTTGGGGGGAAATGAAGTAGTGTCCTAGGATGGTGCTTGAGGATCAGGGTTTCTTAGAAATGTTGGAATCGGGTGATGGGAATGACATCAAGGAGGATCTAGATTCAGTGAATATCCTTGTCTGAGCAGAAGTCACTTCTTCAAAGCTTCTATTTGATTATCTAATTTTTACTATGACTTTGAAATTTCTACAACTTTAAATTAAATATATCGAGTACTTTATTTTTGAAGAATTCATCTGAAATAGAAAAGTTTGCTGTAAACCTAATATTCTAACATTATAAATACAGTATTTCTGAACGAAAATATAATGAAATTACCAACTCTGTGGACCTTTGAAATGCTAAATACTTATATCCCAGGGGCAAAAAAAAGGAAAGGTATCCAGCTGTGTTTGAATTTCTACTGTAGAAGTTAAAAAAAAAAAAGCATATAGGTAGACTTTTTAGATGATATTTTTCACCTGTACGTTTCCATTCTTTATCATTATGTAAACAACTATAAAAGAAAAACATTTGCTGTGTTTTTTAAATAGTAATTTTAATCAACTACAGATTTAATAACTTAAAACAGCATTTAAAAATCATTTTATAAAACTAACAATAGCAGTGGGATAGCTGATATTTTTTATTAAAACACTTTAAAAACTACTCACCATTTTACAAATTCATGTTTTTATGTAAAAATTGCTTTGAATTGTTAGGACTGAAATTGCTTTTTACTTGTAGTTGTTTCCTGAGTTCTTTGAATTCAGATGTAAGTAGGAGACTCCTTGGCTTGATATAAAAAATAGAATTAAGTATTTAATTATATTCCATTGCTTTTTCAAGCTCAACTTTCCAACATGGAAATAATTGCCCATTTAGAATTATTTTGTCAGTGTAATGATAATAAAATATATCTTTTTGGATGATATATGATGCAGAATATTAATCAGAGTTGGCAAAACCATGAAGCCAAAATCGTGCAGACACCCAAGACTGCCCAGGACTCCTGGTGCCACATGAAAGTCCCAGGACCACAGCCACCCTGAGGGTGCATAACTCACTGGTAGGCTCACAAAACCCAGTAAGCCATCTACTCACAATTGTGATTTATAACAGAAAAGACAAAAGTCACCCAAGGAAGACAGATGCTTTCTCCTTGGAAGAAAAGTTATGACAAACATAGACAGCATATTAAAAAGCAGAGACATCACTTTGCCCATGAAGATTCATCTAGTTAAAGCTATGGTTTTTCCAGTAGTCATGAATGGATGTGAGAGTTGGACCATAAAGAAGGCTGAGTGCTGAGGAATTGATGCTTTCAAATTGTGGTGCTGGAGAAGACTCATGAGAGTCCCTTGGACAGCAAGGACATTGAACCAGTCAGTCCTAAAGGAAATCAACCCTGAATATTCATTGAAAGGACCAATGTTGAAGCTGAAGCTCCAATTCTCTGGCCACCTAATGCCAAGAACTGACTCACTTGAAAAGACCCTGATGCTGGAAAAGATCAAAGGCAGGCAGAAAAGGGGACGACAGAAGATGAGATGGTTGGATAGCATCACCAACTCGATAGACATGAGTTTGAGCAAGCTCTGGGAGTTGGTGAAGGACAGGGAAGCCTGGCATGCTGCAGTCCATGGGATGGAAAGAGTTGGACAGTTTTGGGTGACTGAACAACAACAACAATATTAGATTAAATTCTAAAAAAAAAAAGTAACCAGGAAATATTCTTTTAAAACCAAAGGCCCTCAAGTTGGTGATTAAATGGACTTTCTTTCCCTCTTCCTCTTCCTGAGGTGGGGTTGGGGCTGAACCTCCAATCTGAGGCTGGTTCCCCTTGCAACTAGTCCCAAGGCCTCAGATTTCCTAATTTCCTTATTAACATAAACTCAGATGTGGTTGAAAGGGTCTTGTTTTGAATAACAAAAGACAATTTGAACTTTTTTAAATCACTTTGTAAATTCTAAGGGTTTTATGAGCTCTGGGCCAAAAACAGGGAGGAAGATCAAAAGTATATTTCTTATTATTGTTGGGGAAGTGTGTAAGTTCCTCAGTTCTGTCTTGTCATAACAAAAAATTGAAGCGACGGACCAGTGTTACAGCCTTGGATGGGCCAGCATTACAGCTCTTGGACAGAGCAGCGTTACAGCTCCATGTTACAGCTCCGTTTTATTTAGAAAGTAGAGGAAAATACATCATCGAGGTGTGAGGTCATGATGACCCAAAAGATGCAAAGAGAGGAGAGAGAGACCCCAGGCCCTTTGGCTCCTCTTTTTATGCTTTTTTCTCCACCCCACCCCTCCGGGCCAGCCCTATGTAAATTGGGCTAGCCAGAAGTGCTGTTTGATCTACCTCAAGTCCTCACTCCATTCCTTGGACCTTCCTTTGTTCTATTTTTGCGGGTTTTTCCCTTCCTTGTCTTTTAGCCCCTGCCATTCTGGACTCCTTTTTCCTATTCTAACTACCTAACATGATAAATGCCACTACTGCAGTACTTATTCATGTGTGTGAAGGGATTGCCTTTGTTGGCTCTCTGGTCCTGGAGTGGAAAAGGGATGCCATCTGTGTGGCCCCTAGCTGTGAAGTGCAGTGTGTAATGCTCTCATGTTCTGTGGTCTCTCTCCTGGCTCCTTGGTTGCCTGCGCCTCCTGCTGGGCCAGGCTCCTGGGTAGACAGGTGAGAAGCTGGGAAGTACTTATGGTTGCAGGTGGTGCAGAGACCCTTCTGTGCCCAGAATCTCCACCTTGCTGGGCTTGCTGGCTGTTCTCCACTGGAGGGGCCTCTTTGACCCTCACCCTCAGGGAGAGGATGGGGGTGGGTGCATTTCCTGCTGAGCTGGATCACAGGTCCCTGTTGCTGCAGAGATCCCTGAGATGCCGCTGGGATGTGGAAATCAAAATTCAGCTTTGGTGCCATGAAGTTGAGGGGAAAGCATCTGGGAGAAGGTGCTGGACCAAGGGAAAGGGAGGGGCAGCTTTACTCATTATGTCTTTTTATGGTCCTTCATCTTCCTCTGTAGAATATAGGATTTTGCCTTGAGAAAATGTTTTAAGTGCATCGAGAGTATTATCACACAAGTCAAACTTCATACTTATTTAGCTTTTAACATCTTCCTTCATCACTCTGCTAAATACAGCAAGCTCTGCAAGGCAGGGATGGGGTCAGCATGGTTCTCTGCTCTAGCCCCAGCTCAGCCAAGCTGCCTGGTACATAATAGACTCTCAATAAACATTCATTGAACATGGGAGTAAAAGGATTTGTTATTTGAATATCATAGATATATCATGGCAAATATACTAAGTGACCAAAGAATATCAGAATGTATTTTATGAAAAAAATAACCATATCATTTAGCCTTTTAAGAGGTGGACACCATGTTTTTTGTTTGTTCTGTTTTTTCCCCCTCCCCATGGGAAGGGTACTACTCCATGTAAAGTGGCTATACTTTAATAAGTTGCAAATTAAAAAGTAAAAATGCTGAAGGGAAATTTAGAGTTATAAATCAATACATAATGAATAATTTCAAATCACACATGAGGTATGTCAACCTGCTTCAACACATGCTTTAAGTGTTTTCTCTTCATTGTCTCACTCATTTCCAATCCCTCAATTATTTGGTGTCTGTCGTTTATTGAGATCGGAGCCAGGCAATGGGATTGATGAGAGGAGGTTTGATGGGGCTGTGGATATGGTCCCAGACTTCTAGTTGCTGACAGTCAAATGGTAAAGAATGGCTGGCCATGAACTGTAGCCCAGGGACAAGTATCCAAACCACAGCCACCAGGAAAGGCTGTCAGGAGGTGGTGACATTTGAGTTGAGTTTTGAGGAAGGGACCAGTTCACCTGCCAGCAAAATAGGAGAAAAACACAAGAGCTATTCATGTAGGTGAACGAGGACATGATGTTTGCAGCTAAGAAGAAGTATGGCATCTCCAGGGGTCACCAGGTAACCACTTGCTGTGACTCCAGCATGGCTTCTGGCCCCATTTTTATAGATTATAGGTATCTGTATATTATATTTTGTTAGCTTACAGGCCAAGGTGTATTTTTCTCCAAAGCCCACTTACAATTATGCTATAAAACTTGTAAAATGTTCTCCACACAGCCTTAAAATAAATTTACCCAATATTCAGACCAAGTCAATCTACTCGACACTGGTACATTTTCTGTCTACTTTGAAATCAGTGTGCATCTGTATGCTTACTTTGGCTTAATGACATTCCATCAGTCATAATTTTAAATTGTTTTTAACCTTTAAAAAAATGTACCTTGGTTTATTCATTCCACCTAAATTTTATACCTTTTATGGCAAATATTTGAAAGCCTCATAAGATTCATGTTAGTAACAGATACTCTTATAGAATCTACTTATAGAATCTAATTTGATTAAAATGTATACTTGTCTATGACTTTGATGTATTTATACCATGATGTGAGTTAAAGAATATAGTTTGGATTATCTGCTCATGTATGATCATTTCATTTTTCCAAAAATAAAATAATTTCTATGACAAGAGTGATGATCACTTTATTAAGTAAAATAAAAATGGACTCTGGGTATTGTTGAGATTTTTCACATCATTGGTAGTGGATGAGATGTGGAAGTGTTACTATAAATTTTCACTCACATAATTTATCTCCTTTCTCTAGGTATAGATCTCGGGAGAATTTATAAGGTCTTTGTTTCAAGGCAGATAGACTTAGATGCTTCTTTTTTAGGCATTTTAAATAAGCTTTAGAAATCTTACTTAAAACAAACAAAAAAAATTTTTCAGTTAAATATTCACACATAATTTCAACATAATCCCTTGCGTCAGATAGTCCAGTGAATTATCAGCTCAGTCTCAGGAGACTACTGACTAAGATTTTTTTTTTTTTTCTTTCTCCTTTTAATTATGTGGAAATGACTTTATCCTGAGGGGATTTTGAATGTTTGGAGAATATGTTTAAAAACTTAGATAAGGTAGCTTAGAAGTAAAATTCTTCCAAGGTTTTAAGACTTGAGGGGAATTATTTTGACAAAGTAGTTGCTGAGGGATATTTCACAATTATTTCTTAGCAGGAAAATCTCGGCTAAGAGACTTTAGAGACTGACAAATGTCTCGCTGGACTGTGTTGGGCTTGATTTTTCTTGGCTTCCTTCTCAGCTCCTTGTGGATATAACGTGACATCTCAGAACGGGACCATCTATTCTCCTGGATTTCCAGATGAGTACCCCATCCTCAAGGACTGCATCTGGCTCATCTCAGTGCCTCCCGGCCATGGCGTCTACATCAACTTCACCTTGCTGCAGACGGAAGCTGTCAATGACTACATCGCAGTTTGGTATGAGAACCTTTCCTGAAAACACCCATCTGTCCTTGTGATAAACTGTTCTTGTAACCACTTACATGTCACTTTCGTCGATTTAGAGATGAAGTAGTTAGGTAGATGTCAAAACAGAAATTTACCAACTAAATCTAGAGATAGAATAAACCTCATGTACCATGCTACATGGTAGATATATTCAAGATTACTCTAGATAGAGGAGAATATCCCAAATGTATTTTATTTTCATGTTTATTTCTTGTTTTAATTTTTATTTACTTATCTTTTTGGCCATATCACATAGCTTTTGGGATCTTAGTTCCCTGACCAGAGATTAAACCTGGGCCCTTGTCAGTGAAAGAGTTAAGTCCTAGCCACTGGGCCACTTGGGAATTCCTTCTTTTCTTTTTCATTTTCAAGTATAAATCTTTTTTTTCTTAAAGAAAAGCTTGTTGGTTCCTTTGCCATATAATAATTTGATGCTTCTGGAAATATTGAAGAAATGATTGCACACAGCTTTCTCTCTGTACTTTATAAACCTTTCGGAACTGCCCCCACCCACCTCCGCCTTCCCTACCATGGGCTGTGTAGGGGATGCCGAGGGGGATGTAGCCCTAGCTCCCCATCTAATGAGCCATGTAGCCTGGGTAAGTTAATCTAAACTCTCCTTCACTGAATGTTCATGTCTATGAGAATTACTATTTCTACCGTTGCCTTTGGAGGTGAGAATTTATAGGGGAAATGGGAATGACAAAATATGATGGGAAGAGTAGAGCTTACCATTGGGGCACAGCCCAGATTTGGAATAAGTTGGATGTGCTTTAGGAATAAAAGGCCCTGAAAACTCAAGCATAATCACAGTTAACAAATCTGTGTGTGTGTGTGTGTGTGTGTGTGTGTGTGTGTGTGTGTTGGTGAAGTTGTAAATGTAGGGGTTGTCTTAGCCATTGAAAATTCTCTGAGGCAAGAGAACAGGTGAATTGCAGGCACTGGGAGATCCCAAGTGTGATGTGGCTTTGGGAAAGCACAGAAGAGAGAAGAGGTGACCTGGCCAGGTAAGCTGGCCTCATACATCATGTTAAGGATTTTGGGCTTTATACTAGAGCAACACAGATTCACTTTAGAGTCATAAGAAGGAGAATTATAGGACTAGGTCCTGGATGCAGAATACCCATTATTATTGTGTAGGGGGGCAGGTCAGCTGGATAAGATGGGAGACTGGCCTTTGAGGCTATTTCTATAGGGGGGAGATTCTATAGGGCTATTTCTCACAGGAGGGGAGATTGGGGGATAGGACCTGTGTTGTGGCAATGAGCAGAAATGGAGAACCTGAAATATTGAGTTGACCTATGAAGCAAAGCAAGACAGGCAAACAACACTGAAATGAAAAGCCACACTATAATATCAGCAGGTTTACCCAGATTAATCAGTAGATTTAGCAGTAGGAGCAAGATCTCCCTCCAGCAGTGGAGGGAGTCCCTGTCCTCTGAACACTCATGAGACAGACTGGAGTGCAGTCATCTATGAATGTTAAACATCTTAGTATTTCTAAACATGGAATCTAGAAGATGGTAATATTTTATTCAGTTTTTTAAAATATTTCAATTCAGCCATAAGAGCTCCATAAATCTCACCCATAATTAAAGAGACACCCTGAATTTAGACTTTAAAATGGGAACATTTGAAAGGAAGTTGATAAGTGGTACTGACGTCACTAGAATAAATGTGACCTTGTCTCAAAAACACCTCTGAGAAGGTCAGGTGCAGGAGGAACAAGGGAGCCCAAAGCTGCTGTTTGAAGACCAGGCTTTTCAGCTGGATCCTGGGGTCAGAGCATCATCTTGCACCAAGACAGAGCCCTGCAGTCAGAAGAAAACGGTTGTGAATTTAAGCTGTAACTGGAAGCTTTCTATTTAGAGGGCGCCTCCTCTCTTTCCCAGGGATGGTCCTGATCAGAATTCTCCACAGTTGGGGGTTTTCAGTGGGAACACCGCCCTGGAGACAGCATACAGCTCCACCAACCAAGTCCTGCTCAAATTTCACAGTGACTTTTCAAATGGAGGTTTCTTTGTCCTCAATTTTCACGGTCAGTGTATTTTCACTCCATTGATGATGGCAGAGAATCCTAGCTGACTTTTCTCATAGGATTGACACAAACTTTGTTTACAGCTAAAGTTCCATGTTTCTGTCAACCGAAAGCCTATAGGATTTTCTCACATTTCATGCTGAGGTTCCTGTGATTCCTTTTCCTTACTGACGTATTTAGGACTTCACATCTCTTTTATAGTTTATCTTGGATTTGCCCCCAGGATAAGCATATTGTATGTGAAACTCTGATATGGAGACCATGGAAATACATTTAGTAGCTCTCAGAGATTTCCTCATCTCTGTCTCCAGATGAACCTCGATAGTGAATGTTGTGTAATTTTAGATGGGGCAAAGCGAATCTCTACTGATGTTGAGAATGAATGCTAAATAGTTTGGGGAAAAGCATTACCAGTCCCTTATCTCTCTTGAGGACTGCCACATGCAAATCCTCAGGACAAGAGACTGAGGAAGATGATGCCAGATCCTGATGGACATGGAATCAGCATGAACCATTTCTCCTGCAGAATTCCAAATATATGTAAAGTGTTTCTATTTAAACATCATAATTTTTTTAAATGGTGTACTTTTCCCTTTCAATTTTGTAAGCATTTGAAGCTAGAGACTTTAGTAAAACTATAATTTACAAATATAGATATTTTCCTAGACCTAAGCATTGTAACAACACAAGAGAGATGTTTTTTGTAAGATTTTTGTTTATTCATCAAATGTAATTTCACTTATTATTTTTTTATATAAATGATGTAGCATTTCAGCTCAAGAAATGTCAGCCTCCCCCGGCAGTTCCACAGGCAGAAGTGCTTACAGAGGATGAGGATTTTGAAATAGGTAATGTTTTCGTTGTTACAACATCATCAGCTCAACACAGGTTTTTTACACCCATACAACTGCAGTAGATAGCCAAGTTGATGAATGTTTGTCAGAAATATTCCTAAAGCTTTCCTAGAGAGAGATACACATTTGTCATGAATTGAATAAATATGTTTTTCTTTCTTCATCTCAATGATTTTTTTTTTCCATTTAAATTTTGCTTTTGCTATTTTGAGCACATTTTCCTGCTGCATCACTCACCAGTTTGTATTTTTCTCCTAAAAGCAGTTTTCAGACACAGACTTAAGCAGATGTTTGTGTTTAGCTAGGGAACCATTTTGGTGCACCAGAAGAAGAAAGTCATTTGTGGCTGAAATAATGGTTAGTCTAACATGGACCTTTCCTTGAAACTGGAATGTAATTGGTGAATATATTGAATGATACTATTTAGAAATTCTCTTTTTTCATTTTAAATTAGTGGTCTATTTCATTATATAATCATCAGGCCACATTAAGAAACCTACCATGGCATATGTTGGCCAACCAGTTATTGTGACAAAGCATTTCTCGGTCTCAATTACAAATACCCAGTCCTGTGTCACACCCTGTTTTATAGTGGCGGTCAAACCATGTGACCAGTTTCTGCTCTATTCCCAATGGCTTAGTTGATGAGAACATTGTGCTAATTACCAAGGTCATTTTGTAGCCCTATCTGGATGCATTAAAGACATTCTCTTATACAGCCTTTGGTCTCAAGCCTCTGAATCCCTTTCTTTCTTTCCTTCTTTCATCTTTCTTTCTTTTTTATTAGTAATCATAGGGGAAAGGGAATGAACATAGACATATCAGTCAAAGAAGAAAAAACTGCTCCATAATCTCTATAGAAATACTGGTTACATTTAAAGAGAGCATTTTTATAAATTAAGAACTAAAAATGACACTATTTCACTAAGTAGACTAAGCATGAATACCAATCATGGTTAAGAAGTGGTTTGCACATCAACTTGAGTGTCACATGTGTTTAATAACATTCACACACTGCTTGTGTCATGGAGACAAAATTGCCAAGTATGCATGTGGACTCTTTCAGGAGACTTCGTGAAGTACCAGTGCCACCCTGGGTACACGCTGTCTGGGATGGACACACTGACCTGTAAGCTCAGCTCCCAGCTACAGTTTGAAGGTTCCCTGCCGACATGTGAAGGTATGAAGTTTGTACTATAAATATGCTTGTTCCATATGGAACATTGTATTACTTTATTGGTTTGAACTTCCTTGTATGCATCTGAATTTCTTTGTATGCATCTGAATTTGTCTCTGTGTTATGATTCTCTTGCAATTTAAATTACCCAAAAGTAGAAATACTTAATTACCCTTCTCTTTTAGCTAGCTGTACAAAATCAAAACTACATCAAATAAGACTTCTTGCTGTTTCCCAACAGTTTGTAATATTTTCAAACATATGGCAAAGTTGAAAAACTTTAGAACTAATACACATCACCAAGGTTGCACCATTAATGTTTCCTACACACCCTTTGTCACCTGTCTCGTCTCTTTCTACATAAAGTATTGAATAATTGATATTTTTGATACCTTCTAGGCAAATTGCAGGCATTACTATATTTCCCTCTGAATTCTTTGGCATAAAAGAATGCATAAAATTATCTAGTGTTTACTATGTTCTGTAAAGTATAGAGACATTGAAATGCACATATGTTTCATATAATGCGTGTTTCATATCTTTGACCCATGTGTAATAACAGATAATATATGAGAGCAGAAGAAAATCTATTGATTCAGTTGATTTGTATATAATTAGATCACTTAAAAAACTTTTAAAAGTATCACTTTCAAGTTTTATAGAAAGGAAAAAAGATTTGGAAAAAGACATAAATAAGCTAAAATGTCTCAATGTAAGTCAGAAGTATGATTGGTTTACCTATCAGAAAGCTTCCCAAATTAAGACAGATTTTATTTTGTGACTTCAAAATCACAATCACATTTACTTCCTTTAAAGAAGGGCTTCCCTGGTAGCTCAGTTAGTAAAGAGCCCACCTTCAGTGCAGGAGACCATGGTTCGATTCCTGGGTTGGGAAGATCCACCGGAGAAGGGATAGGCCACCCATTCCAGTGTTCTTGGGCTTCCCTTGTGGCTCAGCTGGTAAAGAATCCACTTGCAATGCAGGAGACCTGAGTTCGATCCCTAGGTTGGGAAGATCCCATGGAGAAGGGAAAGGCCACCAATATTCTGGTCTGGAGAATTCAGTGGACTGTATAGTCCGTGGGGTTGCAAAGAGTTGGACAGGACTGAGTGACTTTCCTTTCACTTTCCTTTAAAGAATGGAACCCCCCATTCCCAGTTCTTTCAGAGAATTTGAATGTTATCATTTACTAGGGGTAGTGAAATATATAAAAATTCAGAATGTATGAAGAGAAAACCGATAGTCTAGGTTTCATTATCCAGTGATCTTGGTTAAGACACTAATCCTCTGGGCATTATATGTGTAATGAGAAGGATCATTTGTCTGCATTGTTTAGGGAACTGGTATAAAGATGAAGTAAATCTTAAATTAATTCTAAGCCTCTTATAATGCTAATTATCTACCCTCTAAAAGGCAATTTTCTTTGCATTGCAATAGTATTGATTTTGCAAATGTTCAGCCCATGAATTGATTCTTCCAGAATATCTGGTAATATGGTGCATTTTCATTGCTAATGAGGCAGACTTCAGTCACCCTTACAGAAGGAAATGATTTCCAACATCTGGAGAAAATCTGGAATGAATTATTATTAAATAACCAAGGTAACCTAGATTATTTCTGAGAAAAATATACTTTGTAACTGCACCCACGTGGGAGCCAGTGGGTGTGGGAAACTCCGATGGGGCAGGCAGGGGAGATGCCTTCACTTTGTCTGCCTCTGGCTTTAAACCCTAGCTGACCCTGTGGTCATGGTGTCACTGAGACCCTGCCTCTTGCTTCCTGGCTTAGAAGCTGGGGGTCTCATGGGAGGTGCTAAGTCAGGACACTGAAGTCACTTTTTTCCCCTGGAAAACCAGTGTGTCAGGACCATGCTACATTAGCCACAGTGATCTACAGAGGATTTATCTCTCAAGATGGTGGAGTGGTGGGTATAAAATCTTCATCTTTTGCCATTTTATATATAAATTAACTGAAGTAAATCTTCAGATGTTTAAGGCCCATTTTAATCCCACCAAACACAGCCTTAAAAATTTATCAGAATAGGTGATTTTAAGCAAAGGTGGGCTTAACTGATTAACGAAGAAAGGCTTAAGTCTTTATTTAATATGCTACTTCAAAAATAAGGAAAGTGTCTCCATTCTGTCATTTCCCCTATGATTAACCTAGTTTCCACTTAAATGCAATTACTTCATGACAGTCCAGGAGCACAGTAAACCCACACACGAGTGTGTCATCCTCTAGAGTATTGATACTTCTGCTCTCACACATTTGTGGAAAGTGTCCGGCTAACAAGACAGGATCTCTGTACTCAGGTCAGAGGTCCCCAGGCCCTCTGAACCCACAGCAGTTACTACTCAGGATGGCTTAGTTCTCTTCTGATTCTGTTCAGCAGTAAATTTGTTTAAAATGAACTGAGTTCCCTTATCTGGCATTCCCTGAACACCTCGTTATTTAAAAAAGGAAATAGGGACTTCAATGTCTTCTACCAAATATTTAAACACATAATTATCATTTTTCTTCCAACACTTTTCTGTTGTTTGATTGGGCTCAATCCTCCAATAAATTCTTGATGACAAATTGTACTAGTTATGAGTCCTACTTCTTCAAGTGTCATAACCACACTTTTAGACGTTCTGCTTTGAAAATTGTCACCACTTTAGGGTGATTGATTGTTCCTTGGGAATGAGGGGAATAAATTGTTCCTTGAAAGTTCACATTTTATGCAGATAAATATTACCTTATTGGATACTTACCTTAATTTAGAAAAAATAAGTAAATAAATGAGGGTATAGAATGTTATTCGCCACTACCAAGCAGTTCTCTCATTTTCCCTGGACATCAGCAGAGTGTCCTACAGTTTAACTCCATCCCGAACTCTTGACCTAGGATAATGTCAAATCCCACAGGGTTAGAGGCTTAGTCCCACAGAACAAACCTCACCTTGGTATCAGATGCTGATACCGAGTCCAGGTTGTCACCTGTGCTTCTGACTGACAGGTTATCAATCAGGGGTTCCCAGGAACCTCTCCTCTGGTTTGATCCTTCCATCAAATTTTTAATTAATTAATTTATTTTAATTAGAGGCTAATTACTTTACAATATTGTGGTGGTTTTTGCCATACATTGACATGAATCAGCCATGGGGGTACATGTGTCCTCCCATCCAAACACCCCTCCCACCTCCCTGCCCATCCCATCCCTCTGGGTTGTCCCAGTGCACCAGCTTTGAGTGCCCTGTTTTCATGCATTGAACTTGGACACATCATCTATATCACATTTGATAATATGCATGTTTCAATGCTAATCTCTCAAATCATCCCACCCATGCTTTCTCTCACAGGGTCCAAAAGTCTGCTTTTTATATCTGTGTCTCTTTTGTTGTTTTGCATATATGGTCATTGTTACCATCTTTCTAAATTCCATATATTTGTGTTAATATACTGTATTGCTGTTTTTCATTCTGACTTACTTCACTCTGTATATTAGGCTCCAGTTTCATCCACCTCATTAGAACTAATTAATATGTATTCTTTTTAATAGCTGAGTAATACTCCATTGTGTATATGTACCAGTTTTCTTATCCATTCATCTGCCAATGGACATCTAGGTTGCTTCCATGTCCTAGCTATTGTAAACAGTACTATGATGAAGATTGGGGTACATGTGTCTCTTTCAATTCTGGTTTCCTCGGTGTGTATGCCCAGCAGTGGGATTGCTGGGTCATATGGCAGTTCTAGGTCCAGTTTTTTAAGGAATCTCTACCCTGTTTTCCATAGTGGCTATACTAGTTTGCATTCCTACCAACAGTGTAAGAGGGTTCCCTTTTCTCCACATCCTCTCCAGCATTTATTGTTTGTAGACTTTTTGATAGCAGCCATTCTGACTGGCATGAGATGGTACCTCATTGTAGTTTTGATTTGCATTTCTTTGATAATGAGTGATGTTGAGCATCTTTTTATGTGTTTGTTAACCATCTGTATGTCTTCTTTATTGGGTCATTTTTCTGGTATTGATCTGCATGAGCTGCTTGTATATTTTGTATATTAATTCTTTGTCAGTTGTTTCATTTGCTAATATTTTCTCCCATTCTGAAGGGTGTCTTTTTACCTTGCTTATAGGTTCCTTCATTGTGCAAAAGCTTTTACATTTAATTAGGTCCCAATTGTTTATTTTTGCTTTTATTTCCATTACTCCAGGAAGTGGGTCATAGAGGATCCTGATGTGATTTATGTCAGAGAGTGTTCTACCTATGTTTTCCTCTAGGAGTTTTATAGTTTCTGGTCTTGTATTTAGATCTTTAATCCATTTTGAGTTTATTTTGTGTATGGTGTTAGAAAGTGTTCTAGTGTCATTCTTTTACAAGTGGTTGACCAGTTTTCCCAGCACCACTTGTTAAAGAGATTGTCTTTTCTCCATTGTATATTATGACCTCCTTTGTCAAAGATAAGGTTCCATAGGTGCACAAGTTCATCTCTGGGCTTTCTATTTTGTTCCATTGATCTATGTTTCTGTCTTTATGCCAGTACCATAATGTCTTGATGACTGTAGCTTTGTAGTATAGTCTGAAGTCAGGCAGCTTGATTCCTCCAGTTCCATTCTTCTTTCTTAAGATTGCTTTGGCTATTAGAGACTTTTTGTGTTTCCATATGAATTGTGAAATAATTTGTTCTAGTTCTGTGAAAAATACCTTCGGTAGCTTGATAGAGATTCAATTGAATCTATAGATTGCTTTGGGTAGTACACTCATTTTCACTATATTGATTCTTTTGATCCATGAACATGGTATATTTCTCCATCTATTTGTGTCCTCTTTGATTTCTTTCATCAGTGTTTTATAGTTTACTATATATAGGTCTTTTGTTTCCTAGGTAAATTTATTCCTAAGTATTTTATTATTTTTGTTGCAATGGTGAATGGGGTTGTTTCCTTAATTTCTCTTTCTGTTTTCTCATTGTTAGTGTATAGGAATACAAGGGACTTATGTGTGTTAATTTTATATTCTGCAGCTTTACTATATTCATTGATTAGTGCTAGTATTTTCTGGTGGTATCTTTAGGGTTTTCGATGTAGAGGATCATGTCATCTGCAAACAGTGAGAGTTTTACTTCTTCTTTTCAATCTGGATTCTTTTTATTTCTTTTTCTTCTCTGACTGCTGTGGTAAAACTTCCAAAACTATGTTGAATAATACTGGTGAGAGTGGGCACCCTTGTCTTGTTCATGACTTTAGAGGAAATGTTTTCAATTTTTTGCCATTGAGGATAATATTTTCTGTGGGTTTGTTGTAGATGGCTTTTATTGTGTTGAGGTAATGTTCCTTCTGTGCCTTCTTTCTGGAGAGTTTTTATTATAAATGGCTGTTGATTTTTGTCAAAGGCTTTCTCTGCATCTATTGAGATAGTCATATGGTTTATATCTTTCAGTTTGTTAATGTTGTGTATCACATTGATTGATTTGTGAATACTGAAGAATCCTTGCATCCCTGGCATAATCCACTTGGTCATGGTGCATGATCTTTTTAATATGTCATTGAATTCTGTTTGCTAGAATTTTATTGAGGATTTTTGCATCTGTGTTCATCAGTGATATTGGTCTGTAGTTTTATTTTTTGGTAGCATCTTTGTCTGGTTTTGGGATGAGATGATGTGGCCTCATAGAATGAGTTTGGGAATTTACCTTCCACTCCAATTTTCTGGAAGACTTTGAGTAGGATAGGTGTTAGCTCATCTCTAAATTTTTGGTAGAATTCACCTGTGAAGCAATCTGGTCCTGGGATTTTGTTTGTTGGAAGATTTTTTATTACAGTTTTGATTTCTGTGCTTGTGCTGTCTCAGTTTAGATTTTCTATTTCTTCCTGGTTCAGTTTTGGAAGGTTATACTCATCCATTTCTTCCAAGTTACACATTTTATTGCCATATAGTTACTAATAGTAGTCTCTTATGATTCTTTGTATTGTATTTATTTGTTGTCTGTTGTGATTTCTCCATTTTCATTTGCAATTTTATTGATTTAATTCTTCTCCCTTTTTTTATTGATGAGTATAGCTAATGGTTTCTTTATTTTATTTGTCTTCTCAAACAACCATCTTTTAATTTTGTTGATTTTTATAATAGTCTCCTTTGTTTCTTTTTCATTGATTTCTGCTCTGATTTTTATGATTTCTTTCCTTCTACTAACTTTGGGGTTCTTCATTTCTTCTTTTTCTAGTTGCTTTAGGTGTAAAGTTAGGTTATTTATTTGATGTTTCTCTTGTTTCTTGAGGTAAGCTTGTGTCGCTATGAACCTTCCTTTTAGCACTGCTTTTACTAAATCCCATAGGTTTTGGGTTGTTGTGTTTCGATTTTCTTTTGTTTCTGTGCATATTTTGATTTCCTTTTTGATTTCTTCTGTGATTTGTTGGTTATTGAGGAGCATGTTTTTTAGCCTCCATATGTTTGTGTTCTTTATAGGTTTTTTCCCCCCAATTTACATCTAATGTTACAGCATTGTGATCAGAAAAGATGTTTGAAATGAATTCAGTATTTTTAAATTTACCAAGGCTAGATTTATTGTGCAGGATGTGACCTGTTCTGGAGAATGTTCCTTGTGCACTTGAAAAAAAGGTGAAATCCTTTGTTCTGGGGTGAAATGCTCTGTAGATATCAATTAGGTCTAACTGGCCCATTGTGTCATTTAAAACTTGTGTTTCCTTGCTAATTTTCTGTTTGGTTAATCTATCCATATGTGTGACTTGGGCATTAAAGTCCCCCACTATTATAGTGTTACTTTTAATTTCCCCTTTCATACTTAGTAGCATTTGCCTTATGTACTGAAGTTCTCCTATATTGGGTGTATATATATTTATCATTGTTATATGTTTTTCTTGGATTGACCCTTTGATCATTACTATGTAGTGTCCTTCTTTGTCTCTTAGTATGGTCTTTATTTCAAAGTCTGTTTTATCTGATTTGAGTATTGCTGCTCCTGTTCTCTTTTGGTCTCTATTTGCATGAAATATCTTTTTCCAGCCCCTCACTTTCAGTATGTGTCCCAAGGTTTGAGGTGGGTCTCTTGTAGGCAACATATATAGGGGTCTTGTTTTTGTATCCATTTGGCCAGTCTTTGTCTTTTGGTTGGAGCATTTAATGCATTTACATTTAAGGTAATTATTGATAAGTATGATCTCATTGCCATTTACTTTGTTGTTTGGGGTTCAATTTCATAAACCTTTTCTGTGTCTCCTGTCTAGAGAAGATCCAGTAGCACTTGTTGAAGAGCTGGTTTGGTGGTGCTGAATTCTCTCAGCTTTTGCTTCTTTGTAAAGCTTTTGATTTCTCCTTCATATCTGAATGAGATCCTTGCTGGATATAGTAATCTTGGTTGTAGATTTTTCTCTTTCATCACTTTAATTATGTCCTGCCATAGTAGTAGTAGTAGTAGTAGTAGTAGTAGTAGTAGTAGTAGTATTCCCTTCTGGTCTGAAGAGTTTCTATTGAAAGATCAGCTGTTATCCTTATGGAGATCCCCTTGTGTGTTACTTGTTGCTTCTCCCAGATGCTTTTAATATTTTCTCTTTGTGTTTAATTTCTGTTAGTTTGATTAATATGTGTCTTGGGGTCTTTTGCCTTGGGTTTATCCTGTTTGGGACTCTCTGGGTTTCTTGGACTTGGGGGGCTATTTCCTTTCCCATTTTAGAGAAGTTTTCAACTATTATCTCCTCAAATATTTTCTCTTCCCCTTTCTTTTTGTCTTCTTCTTCTGGGGCACCTATGATTCAAATGTTTGGATGTTTAACGTTGTCACAGAGGTCTTTGAGGTTGTCCTCATTTCTTTTAATGTTCTTTTCTTTTTTCCTCTCTGCTTCATTCATTTCCACCATTCTATCTTCCACCTCACTCATCGTCTCTTCTGCCTGTTATTCTATTATTGATTGCCTCTGCTGCTGCTGCTGCTGCTGTTGAGTCGCTTCAGTCATGTCCGACTCTGTGCGACCCCATAGACGGAAGCCCACCAGGCTCCCCCATCCCTGGGATTCTCCAGGCAAGAACACTGGAGTGGGTTGCCATTTCCTTCTCCAATGCATGAAAGTCAAAAGTGAAAGTGAAGTCACTCAGTTGTGTCCGACTCTTTGCGACCCCATGGACTGCAGCCTACCAGGCTCCTCTGTCCATGGGATTTTCCAGGCAAGAGTACTGGAGTGGGGTGCCATTGCCTTCTCCTGGTTCCCTCTAGAGAGCTTTTAATCTCAGTTATTGCATTGTTCCCAATTTTAATTGACTTCTTTATTTCTTCTAGGTCCTTGTTAAACATTTCTTGCATCTTCTCAATCCTTGTCTCTGGTCTATTTATCTGTAACTCCATTTTATTTTCAAGATTTTGGATCATCTTTACTATCATTATTCTGAATTCCTTTTCAGGTAGACTCCCTATCTCCTCCTCTTTTGTTTGGTTTGGTGGGTATTTATCATGTTCTTTACCTGCTGAATATTCTCTGCCTTTTCATTTTGTTTAGATTGCTGTGTTTGGTGTGCCCTTTCTGTAGATTTGAAGTTTGTGATTCTTCTTTATTGTGGCATCTACTCCCTGTGGGTGGAGTTGAACTAGTGGCTTGTCAAGCTTCCCTGGTTGGGGGAACTTGTGTCTGTGTTCTGGTGGGTGGAGCTGGATCTCTTCTCTCTGGAGTGCAATGAAGTGTCCAGTAGTGAGTTTTGGGGTGTCTACAGGTTTGGCATGGCTTTGGGCAGCCTGTCTTTAAATGATCAGTGTTGTGTTCCTGTGTTGCTGGGGAATTAGCATGGCATGTTGGCACTGGAATTTGTTAGTTCTTATGTGGAGCTTGGTTTCAGTGTCGGTATGAAGACTTTTGGTTAGGTCCAGAGACTAATGTTCTCTGGAATCAGGAGTTCTGTGATGTTCTCAAGTTGTGGAGTTAAGCCTCCTGCCTCTGACTTTCAGTCCTTCTCTTACAGTATCCTTATACAGCACAGATGATAAAGCAACTAGGTTAATGGTGAACAATTCTCCACAGAATTGAGTGACATGCATAGAGATTCACAGAGTTACATAGAAGAGAAGAGGTAGGATGGAGATATAGATGACCAGGAGAAGAGGGGAAGTCAAAAGGGGAGAGAGCAATCTAGTCAGTAATCAGTTCCTGAAGTGTTCTCCACAGCCCAGAACACCCAGAGATATTCACAAAGTAGAGAAGAGAAGGGGGAGGAAAGAGATAGAGGTGACCTGGGGGAGAAAAGGGAGATTCAAAAGGGGAGAAAGCAATCAAGCCAGTAATCAAATGAAAATGGATACTGAAGATTAGATTCTTAAAGATACAAAGTGGATAACAAATACCAGAAAGCAAAGGTTAAAAATCTAGAGTAGAGGTTAGACTCTCAAAAATACAATATAAAAAAATACAAAGCAAAATAAATCACAAAGATTAACACACACACACACACACACACACACACACATATTTGAAACTTGCTTTTAAAATAGGGTCTTTTAAAAATAAATAAATAAATAAATAAAATAGGGTCTTTTATTTTTGCAGGGTAATTGTAGGTTATAAAAATGAAAATTAAAGGTGTAATAAAGAACTTGATTTTTTTTAATTAAAAAGTATTAATAGTAAAAATATATCTAGGAATTTCTCTGGAGCTGTTATGGGCAGTGTGGGCTCAGTTCAGTTTCAGATAGTTCCTTGTTCCAGCCTGCACTTGTTCTCAAGGTCTATGGGCCCCCTCCAATGCACAGTCAGTATTAACTGCAGGGTTTTAATCTGTTGCACCTGTCACTTCCAGAGTGATTCCCTCTCCTTTGTTTATTTTGGCTTCCTCTGTTTGCAAGTCTCTTCTGTGTCTAATTTCCACCCTGACAGTAGGGGGCAAAGGTGGTCATTTATTTAGGCTCACTTGTTCAGTTGTGTTTTGGGGAGGGAGGGACTCTCTAAACAAATTTCACTGGCATTTGCGGGGAGTGTTTGCAGTGTATGGACCACACTGGGTTTGCCCCAGTCCAAGACAGCATGTGCTTCCTGGATCTACAATGCTCAGGCTCCATGGAGCTCTGCAAGGACACTGTCCCAAATGGGCCTTGCATTTTATGTACTTCCCAGGTCTGAGCCGCTCAGGTTCTTGGGTACTCCACAGGGCACAGACCGGGTTGGGCTGTGCGTTTTGTGCCCTTCCCAGGTCCGAGCAGCTCGGGTGACCAGGTGCTTGGTGAGTGCACTGTCCCAGGTGGGCCATGTGTCTTAATCACCTCCCCAGTCCCAGCTGCTTGGTTTCCCGGGGACACCTCAAGCGCGCCATCTCAGGTGTGCTGTGTGTCTCCTCTGGGGCACTGATCTCAGGCTGCGACACTCCTGGCAGATGTCAACCATCTAGGATCCCAGGAAGATGTGGTTAGCAACTGGGAGCCTCACAGTTTGGTGGAGGATGCCATCTCTGGGGCTGAGATTGCAGCAGCCCCTTGCCTTCTGACTCTGGCTGTAGTAGGCCTGCCTCTCTGCCTCCAGAGGTGGAGGGGCGTACACACAGACAGCCAGCTCTCCTTTGTTATTCACTCAATCCTTTGTTCTGTGAGTGTGCCAGGCTGAGAGTTAGAGCATCTTGTGGGAAAGACGTATTTTTTGTCTCTCTGGCGATACCACAGTTTGGGTTGCTATCTCACGTTAGCTCCCTTAGATTGTCCTCAGGGCACTCAGGCCCCGTCCTTACCCTAAGGGCCAATGATTCAGCTTGTGCCTCCCTGCCCAGTCCCCACTCACTGGTGGCGGATGTGAGCATCTAGGCTACTTCTCTTCTGGCAGTTGGAGTTAGGCGCAGAGTCTGTGTTTTGTTTTGTTTTGTTTTTCTCTCAGTTATGTTGCCCTCTGAGATTCTAAAACTCCCACAGATCCGCCTGTGAGAGGTTGTCTTACTGTGTGGAAACTTCTCCTTCATGACTCCCTCCCCAGGATGAGTCTCAATCCCTCAATGTTTTGCCTCTGTTTTCATCTTTTACGTTTTATCCTACCTCCTTTCGAAGAGATTGGGCTGCCTTTCTGGGTTCCTGGTGTTCTCTGCCAGCATTCAGAAGTTGTTTTGTGGAAGTTGCTTGACATTCAAATAATCTTTTGATGAATTTGTGGGGGAGAAAGTGTTCTCCCCATCCTATTCTTCCACCATCTTGGGACCCCCTCTCTGGTTTGATCCTTTGTTAGAACAGCTCATAAAAATCAGGGAAACAAATGTGACTCACATTTACAGTCAATGTTATATAGGGGACTATCAACAGTAGAGTGAGCAAGTAGGGTACAAAGGGCAGGGCCTGGAGGTGTCTCCCAGGACCTGGGGTGCCCCACCCCCCCACTGTGTGTGCCTTCACCAACCTGCAGGCTCAACAAATACGTTGTTTAAGAGCTTTGGTGCAACCAAGTCTCCAGTACCCCAGCCCTACCTTCCCTGCTTCCCCCAGGTGTGTGAGTGGGCAGAAAGTCTGCACCCTCTCTTCCCTGGGTGCTTGTGGTATTCAGCCCTTCTGAGGCTACACAGACCCACCCTGAGTCATCTCATCAGCTCAGACTCGGGTGTCACCCAGAGGGGCCTTTGGAGCTGCGAAGACACTTCCAGCACTCAGGAAACTCCAAGGGTTTGGGGAGCTCCTACCAGGGGCCCCAGACACAGGCCAAGTGTATTTTAGCACAGAGGGCTATCACAAAAGTGAGTATTCTCAAGTTAAGGAAATGTGTTGATATTAAAAAAGTAAAGTAAAGTGTTAAGTTTTTTTCTGTCTGCAGGTGCACAGGGCCTAGGGTTTTACAATCTCCCTGGACCTGCTTTAAATGTACAGTACAGCCAGAGTTGGGTTCTGCTCTGATGTAACAACACTCCATAAACTTCTTATCCTTATCCTTCAGAGAGCAGACAGAATGAAAACCACAATCACAGAAAAATAATCAAATTGATCACATGGACCACAGACTAGTCTAAATGAAACTATGAGCCATGCTGTGTAGGACCATCCAAGATGGACGGGTCATGGTGGAGAGTTGTGACAAAATGTGGTCCACTGGAGAAGGGAATGGCAAACCACTTCAGTATTCTTTCCTTGAGAACCCCATGAACAGGATGAAAAGGCTATGTGTGTATCACCTACTAAATCTGGTCACAGTTGACTTAGTAAGATTGCTTTTTCTTTTCCCCCATGAGCTTGCATACCCAGGAATTGATTTTGTTAAGGAAAACTTTCCCTGGTGCTTTTCTCCTTAGCACAATGCCCAGCCAATGAAGTCCGGACAGAATCCTCTGGCGTCATCCTCAGCCCAGGGTATCCAGGCAACTATTTTAACTCCCAGACCTGCTCCTGGAGCATCCGAGTGGAACCAAACTACAATATCACCATCTTTGTAGACACATTCCAAAGTGAAAAGCAATTTGACGCACTGGAAGTATTTGATGGTAAGTCTCTTCGAACTTTGTTAACATACCAGCGACCTTGGGACCTTCCCTTGTGGTCCAGTGGTTAAGACTGAGCTTCTACTCCGGAGGGCGTGGATTAGATCCCTGGCCAGGGAACAAAGATCCCACATATCTCTAGGTGCAGTCAAAAAAAGAATACATACCAGGGACCTACACATAATGTATAAGGATCCTGTTGTATTTTGTAATGCACAAACTTGAATATATTCTTGAGGTAAATTACATCTCCCCTTAAATGGAAAATGAATTATTCTTGGACTAGTGTGGTCTCAGAGATCAAGTGATAGGAAAAAGATCACCATGCCCTTCTTAATGTTGCAAATTTAAACCACTAAAATGCTGGTTTAATACACCTTAAAAATGTACTGAATTTACATTAACCATTCTTTAATTATTTAACATGGGGCTTTAAAGTATGGATGATTTCAGAAACTCTTCCTTTCCTTTCTTCAAAGGTTATATTGATCTAGAAGATATTTTAGGAAATTTAAGAGGGCAGAGGCCTATAAGTACTTTAATTGGTCTAAATGGTTGTTTTACTAGAATTATATAAAAGTAATGGCTCATAGAGTTTTCTGGGTGATAAATGCTATAGTATTCTTAATGTAGAATTTTTTTAGAGATAGTTCCCTGAACAAATGCTAATACAGTTTTCAATGTGAGTCTTATACATTTTTGTACAATTCTAATGAACATTTTAAAATGACAGTGCTCTGCTAAAACATAGTATGTGCTTGAATTGTTGATTTGAAATGAAACTGATATTAATAATTGTTCTTTGTACTAAAGCATTATCATAGCCCAAAAATTAGACCATGATACAATTACGGATGTAGATAATAATAGGGTTTTCACATGTTTTGATGGATTTGTCACTGAGTTCAGATAAATAACAATCAATTCAGTGAAAAAAATTACTGTAATTGATTCTGCGTATGTTTGCATGCCTTTTACTGACTTGATGAATCATAATAGTCAAGTTGCTTCTGTGGATATACAGTAAATTAATGTGCAGATTTCCAAAGATGAGCAGCTAAATTGGAAATTAAACTCATACTTATATGTGTAGAAACAGAGGACTGAAGAGTAATATTTTCATTTTCAGAGTTTTTAAGTGCATGTTAAAACAGACATGTACTATTGAAGACTTGGCCCTTAATCTCTAGGATAGGAAGAAGTAACACATTAGCCAGGTGCACAAACAGGCTTCTTTTGTCAATGAGGAGCCAGGGAAACTGTGCCTTGAGGCTGATTAGATGTCACAAATAGTAAAGGCAGGCAACCAACCTCCAGGGGCTGTGTGTGTGTCTTTGTGTATATGTATTCCTATAAATTCTGTATGTAGTTATATATATATATATATATTTACATAATCATTCTAAATATATGTGGGTTCCTTTGTTTTACTTTGGTAGAATTGAAAGTTTAGCTGGCAGTGTTTCTACCTCTTCTAATTTCAGAAGCAAAATCATTATCAATAATTTATGCCCAAAGCATTTACAGTATGAGCTCCCTCCAAATACAGACAGATCACGCCCATGATAAACCACAAGCAAAATAGCTAATAGAGATAATATCAAAGCAGTTGCTGTCAAAATTGCCAGATATCTATGAGTAGGTTTGGTTTTACTCTCAAAGATTTCTCTATAAAATGAAAGGTCAGAGTTTCATATGAATAATTTTCTAAGCACTGGCATTTGTGTTGCAGTAAATGTCATGTTCATTGCATCTCTTTTGTTTTTTTGAAACACAGTGGCTGTTTTATAGCTCATGAGTTGGCAAAAAAATAATAACAATAAATTGACTATATCAATTTTAAGCTTTATTAACAGCAGCAGCAAGGCTCCAGGTGGTGCTAGTGGTAAAGAATCTGCCTGCCAATGCAGGAGACACAAGATACACAAGTTTGTACCATAGGTCAGGAAGATCCCCTGGAGGAGGAAATGGCAACCCACCCCAGTATTCTTGCCTGGAATATTCCATGGGCAGAGGAGATCAATGGGCTACAGTCCATGGGGCTGCAAAGAGTTGGACATGACTGAGTGCACACACACACACACACACACACACACACACACGGCTCAAGTAGTGAATATTCCTCAATTTAAAAAGAAAATAGGACTTAAATCATTATAGAACTCAACTGAGAAAGGTGTCAAAATACATATGGTGGTCTTCACTTGTGCAGAACTTGATAATTTTCACCTTAATAAAAGAGATGGTACTGCTGTTCATTATGGACATGTATATTTTTAAAGAATAATCCTTTAGAAAGTTTGTTACATGATAAGCAAAGACAAAAGATGAAAGATGATGAAGGATTACATGTTTGATTAAGAATATCTGAAACTTGACTCGAGTTCTGTCATTAAAAATGACATTTTAAAATTGTATAAATTCAGGTGAATTTATTTCCCAGTGGCATTTCATTTTAGAATATAAATTATCTCTTCAAACAACAAGTAAAACAGCACAGACAATCCTTGTCCATGGTATTCTCCAGGCAAGAGTACTGGAATGGGTTGCCATTTCCTTCTCCAGGAAACCTTCATGACCCAGGGATTACACCCGAGTTTCCTGTGTCTCCTGCATTGGCAGGAAAGCCATGAAGCCTGTTAGAATTTGAGATGGCATCAAGGGGTGTCCTGGAGGAGACCTTAAAGTGTGGGTGCAGCTTCTGGATTCAATAGAGTGAGTTGTCTCAACAAATATTGTCAGGTTATGGTGATGAGAATAATGCCAGTGACTATTAACTATGTTGAGTATTAGCTTTGGTTTTTTTTTCAATTTTTAAAGATTAAATATACAAAAAGTTTTTTTTTTTAATGTATATGGGTATAGACTCATTACTTGATGTACTGCATTTTAGTATTTTGTCAGATTTATCTTGTGTATTTTTTTTTCAAAGAAGAAACAAGTTCAGATCAATTTAGGAGCTCCTTGCACACCCAGTTCACTTGCACCTCTCCTGGAGGCATTTAATATTGTGAAGTGTCATCCATGTGCATGTTTCATGGTTCATTTCCTATCTCTATCAGTCTATCAATCTGTCTGTCTATCTACTACCAAGTATCATCTCCTATCTATACATGAACATTCACACAGTTTGTATATTGAACACTTTTGAATGTTTACACAATTGTTATCCTATTATATTTATTTGCAAATAGATTTCACTTCTAAATATCATTTTTAATATGTGTAGCATTTCTTTGAAAACACTTTTAATATCTTTTAAAACTCCAAACCACAAGTTAGAATCTAAATTTCCCTATAAAAATTGCTAGAATAAACATTTTGCTATATAAATAACACTTGTGCATATATTCTGGAGTTTATAAAAAATATAATTAAAACCTACAATTGTATTGGATATTACTAAACTGCTCTCCAAGGTGATTGTACTAATTTTTACTTTCACTGCTGCTATTTAGTCACTAAGCTATATCCAACTATTTGTGACCCCATGGTCTGTAGCCTGCCAGGGTCCTCCATTCCCAAGCATGAATCCTAGAGTGGGTTGCCATTTCCTTCTCCAGGGGATCTTCCCAACCCAGGGACTGAACCCATGTCTCCTGCATTGGCAGACAGATTCTTTACCACTGAGCCTCCTGGGAAGCTCATACAGTCAAAGCTATGTAGATGTGGGAGTTGGACCATAAAGAAGGCTGAGCACCAAAGAATTAATGCTTTCAAATTATGGTGCTGGTGCTCTCTCTTCTTGAGAGTCCCTTGGACTGCAGGAAGATCAAACCAGTCAATCCTGAAGGAAATCAACCCTGACTATTCATTAAAAGGACTGCTACTGAAGCTGAAGCTCCAATACTTTGGCCACCTGATGCAAAGAGCCAACTCATTGAAAAAGACTCTGATGCTGGGAAAGATTGGGGGCAAAAGGAGAAATGGGGCCACATAGGATGAGATGGCTGGATGGCATCACCACTCAATGGACATGAATTTGAGCAAACTCTGGGAGATATGAAGGACACGGAAGCCTGGAGTGCTGCAGTCCAGGAGGTCCCAAAGAACTGGACATGACTTAGGGACTAAACAACAGTACTTTTACTAGTATTAAATTCCCTGTATCAATTCAATGTTGCATATGCTACTAGTAGTGGGAACTATTTTCTTTTTTTAAATTACTGCCATTTTATAAGTAACATTTTCATTTCAAGTATTATGTATTAACAGCATATATATCTTAAATTATTTTGGTTGGCTATTGCTTCTTTTATTGTTATTATTTTTATGAGGAACTGTATCTGTTGCTTTATTTATTTGGAGTTATTTGTCTCCTTTGGGACTAAATAGCTGTATATTGTACAGTTAGACTCCAACTTAAAAGCTAAATGTAGTCTGTATTTTGTAGGTGCAAATTCATATCATAACTTTTTTGCTTTTTTTTGTTTCATTTAGGGTCTTCTGGTCAAAGTCCTCTGTTAGTGGTCTTGAGTGGAAACCATACTGAACAATCAAATTTTACAAGCAAGAGTAATCAGTTATATCTCCGCTGGTCCACTGACCATGCAACCAGTAAAAAAGGATTCAAGATTCGTTATTCAGGTCAGTAAGTGAAGTTAAGGTTTAATAGTAAAGTGTTAATATAAATGTTCTGCATTAAATTTTAAAAATTAATGGTTTGTACTATAAACCTAATTTCTAAAAATGAATTTGTAACTTCAATAGAAATAATTTGATGAAATCACTGAGTGATATCTCTAAACTGTGTTAGGGAAAATAAATTATCTGTTGATTAATATAAATAAATATTTTTGCTAGCGTCATAACCCATTGAATTGCATGCCACAGAAAGCAGAGATTCTTTCCCCCAAAAGAAAATAATATAATTTAATATAAATATATAATAATATAAACAAAACATATTTTAATTTTAAAGTATGTTTAAAAGCTAAGGAGACAAACAGGAGGAGATAACTATCGCATTTAATTTTTTTCTCTTTTTTTAAATTTTTTTTATTTTTTAATATAAATTTATTTATTTTAATTGGAGGTTAATTACTTTACAGTATTGTATTGGTTTTGCCATACATCAACATAAATCCACCGCAGGTACACACGTGTTCCCCATCCTGAACCCCCCTCCCTCCTCCCTCCCCATACCATCCCTCTGAGTCATCTCAGTGCACCAGCCCCAAGCATCCAGTATATAACATCTTATGATTAGTAGCATTTCTTTTTATTGATTATATTTTTATATATCTCTTTATGTGAGATACTATACATATAAATACACACACACATGTAACCATATACAAAATAAATGTTTACATATATATTTCCTTATCAACATTTAAAGGACTTTGTTTTTTCCCCATATAGTTCATTTATTTTCTATCAGTAGTTTTTTATTTTAATTAAATCAGTGAATATACTTCTGAGAGATTAGATCCTCTCAATGTGGCTAGCCCAAAACCTCATGTTTACAGTGCCCTACAAAAGCTGTAGACAGACAATCTAAAATCCTCATATTTTCATTACTAAGCAAAATATCTAACCTTTTCTTAGTGTTACTACAATATCCGTGCTAACAACTGAGGTCCATTTCCCAAAGGAGATAGATGCCCACTCTATGCATTTTATAGACCAGTATAACTCCCAGGGGTTGCTTATTCCAAGTCTGTTGTGCATTGTCAGTGAAGGGCAATATCCTGTGGACAGTGAAAGGTGTTAGTAGCTTTAAGAATATTTTTGCTGTCTCTGATTGGTAGGTATCATGAAATGATAAAAAGCATTGAAAAAGCATTAGTGTTTTGAAATGTCTGTTGATGGAAAGACAGAGAATCTGAAATTCACTCGTGTTTCCTCTACAAAGTCTAACAAAACATGCTTAGATCTTTGTTTTCCCCCTTCACTAAAGTAGCCATTCAAAATGCTTATCAGCAAAGAGTTCACAGTTGAAATCCCTTCATTGGAATGGGTATTGAGATCATTAGGACAATGATTGGACTTTTGTTCATCAAATTCCTTGTTCTGAAAAATAAATACTCAAGCCTGTAGAATTGTTTGAATTTATTTCTAATGAGCAAAAATGGATATTGCAGGGGAAATCATGGTGAACATAATTTATCTTGTTTTATCTGTGGCAAATTACTTAATAGCCTGGTGGTGTGACTACACCTTGAATTCTGTTGCTCAAAGGATGTTTTCATTCATTATAGAACAAGATGATTCTCTTTGTTGGGAAATCAGAAAAAGAAGAATTTAACGTTAAGGCTATAAACTGTTGTTTTGTGAGTGGACATATCTATGTATCTCTCATTAGATATAGATACAGATAGATCTTTGGACAGCTTTTCAGATAAAATTCGATGGTGGTTCAATGACCACTGCTAGGAGTCCATCATCAGTAGTTTTAGAGCAGTGATCCCTGGACTATAGCACATGGGCCAGGGAGCTAAGGCCATAATATGACCACGTGTTGCACCACAAATCCTTGCCTTATGCATGTTAACTATTGGTCATTGGGTGTAAGAACCATATAACGGATCTACATAATAGACAAACAAAACACAACAACAACAAAAGCAAGTACATCATGGTTCAAGTCAATTCAGTAAACTGCTAAGTGATTGTTGAGGTAGTAATGGTCATTCACTATTAAATCAAGGGTGTGTGTGTATGCTAAGTTGCTTCAGTCATGTCTGGTTCTTTGCGACCCCTGGATGTAGCCCCCACTAGGCTCCTCTGTCCATGGGATTCTCAAGGCAAGAATACTGGAGGGGGTTGCCATGCCCTTCTCCAGGGGATCTTCCTGACCCAGTGATTGAACGCACATCTCTTAAGTCTCCTGGCCTGGCAAGTGGGTTCTTTACCACTAGCGCCACCTGTGAAGCCCATTAAATCAAGTACCTGGAAGTTAATGATAAGTTGTGGGCTTCCCTTGTGGCTCAGCTGGTAAAGAATCAGCCCACAATGCAGGAGATCTGATTTTGACCCCTGGGTTGGGAAGATTCCCTGGAAAAGGGAAAGGCTATCCACTGCAGTGTTCTGGCCTAGAGAATTCCATAGACTGTCCATGGGGTCACAAAGAGTTGAACACAACTGAGTGACTTTCACTTTCAGAGTTGGGAGAGTCAGAACTACAGAATGGGTGTTGTAAATACACCCAGACCCCAGCAGAGCCAGCTGCACCCATGTCTTCCATCCCTGATATCTCCTTGACTGCCACCCTCCATTACCTGCTCTTCCAAGGCAGCACCAGCTGAGTGCGAGGGTTTGACCCTGGTCCTTTTAATTCTTAGCATGGCCAGGAATCAAACAGGCAGGACCCTGTGTTCTAATCTTCCCCTCTGTGCCATGTCTCCTTGGGCTTCCCAGGTACACTAGGGGTAAAGAACCCATGTGCCAATGTAGGAAACTTAAGAGATGTGGGTTTGATCCCTGGGTTGGGACGAACCCCTGGAGAAGGAAATGAGAACCCACTCCAGTATTCTTCCCTGGATGATTCCACTGACAGAGGTGCCTGGCAGGCTACAATCCATAGGACCTCACAGAGTCAGACATGACTGAGTGACTTAGTATTCTCCCCATGTCTTCGTGCTTGGGCCTCTCTGTATCTTGTTCTAGATGAGTTAGAAAGGAACTAATGATGATAGAAGGAACTGTCAGTAGGAAAGGAAATAGTTATTGGACCCTATCAACTCAGTCGCTCAGTCATTTCCAACTCTCTGCGACCTCATGGACTACAGCACACCAGGCCTCCCTGTCCATCACCAACTCCTGGAGTCCACCCAAACCCATGTCCATCAAGTCAATAATACTATCCAACCATCTCATCCTCTGTCGTCCCCTTCTCCTCCTGCCTTCAATCTTTTCAGCATTAGGGTCTTTTCAAATGAGTCAGCTCTTTGTATCAGGTGACCAAAGTATTGGAGGTTCAGCTTCAACATCAGTCCTTCCAATGAACACCCAGGACTGATCTCCTTTAGGATGGACTGGTTTCATCTCCTTGCAATCCAAGGGACTCTCAAGAGTCTTCTCCAACACCACAGTTCAAAAGCATCAATTCTTTGGTGCTCAGCTTTCTTTATAGTCCGACTCACATCCATACATGACTACTGGAAAAACCATAGCTTTGACTAGACGGACCTTTGTTGGTGAAGTAATGTCTCTGCTTTTTAATATGCTATCTAGGTTGGTCATAGCTTTTCTTCCAAGGAGCAAGCATCTTTTAATTTCATGGCTGCAGTCAGCATTTGCAGTGATTTTGGAACCCCCAAAAGTAGTTTCTCACTGTTTCCATTGTTCCCCCATCTATTTGCCATGATGGGACTGGATACCATGATCTTCATTTTCTGAATGTTGAGTTTTAAGCCAACTTTTTCACTCTCCACTTTCACTTTCATCAAGAGGCTCCTTAGTTCTTCTTCACTTTCTACCATATGGGTGATGTCATCTGCATATCTGAGGTTATTGATATTTCTCCTGGAAATCTTGATTCCAGCTTGTGCTTCATCCAGTCCAGCATTTCACATGATGTACTCTGCATATAAGTTAAATAAGCAGGGTGACATCATACAGTCTTGACGTAGTCCTTTCCCGATTTGGAACCAGTCTGTTGTTCCATGTCCAGTTCTAACTGTTGTTCTTTGACCTGCATATGGATTTCTCAGGAGGCAGGTAAGGTGGTCTGGTATTCCCATCACTTGAAGAATTTTCCAGTTTGTTATAATTCATACAGTCAAAGCCTTTGGTGTAGTCAACAAAGCAGAAGTAGATGTTTTTCTGGAACTCTTGCTTTTTTGATGATCCAACAGATGTTGGCAATTTGATCTCTGGTTCCTCTGCCTTTTCTAAAACCAGCTTGAACATTTGGATGTTCACAGTTCACATACTGTTGAAGCCTGGCTTGGAGAATTTTGAGCATTACTTTGCTAGCAAGTGAGATGAATGCAATTGTACAGTAGTTTGAACATTCTTTGGCATTGCCTTTCTTTGAGATTGGAATGTAAGCTGACCTTTTCCAGTCCTGTGGCCACTGCTGAGTTTTCCAAATTTTCTGACATATTTAGTGCCACACTTTCACAGCATCATCTTTTAGGATTTGAAATAGCTCAAGTGGAATTCCATCATCTCCACTAGCTTTGCTTGTAGTCATGCTTCCAAAGGTCCACTTGACTTCTCTTTCCAGATGTCTGGCTCTAGCTGAGTGATCACATTATCGTGGTTATCTGGGTCATGAAGATCTTTTTTGTTTAGTTCTATGTATTCTTGCCACCTCTTCTTAATATCTTCTGCATCTGTTAGGTCCATACAATTTCTGCCCTAATTGTGCCCATCTTTGCATGAAATGTTTCCTTGGTATCTCTAATTTTCTTGAAGAAAGACAATAAGTTTCTGTTGTACCCTATAGAGTTAGACAATTATCCTGCTGTTCCTCTCTCTTAACAGACTGAACTGTGACAAAAACCCACCCCAAGAACCATGTGGTCCCACTGCCCCTTCAGGAGCATTTCAGACTTTATCTCTAAACTTGGCCAGGGTCTACAGTCTGCTTGGTCTTCCTACTTTTTATTATTATTTTAATTTATTGACACAATAATTCTCGGTAGTTGG
Organism: Bison bison bison; assembly: GCF_000754665.1. Classification (NCBI taxonomy): domain Eukaryota; kingdom Metazoa; phylum Chordata; class Mammalia; order Artiodactyla; family Bovidae; genus Bison; species Bison bison. The sequence continues at coordinate 878,646 of NW_011494612.1, read as the reverse complement.
TAGCTGAGGTGCCTGATTATACTCATACCTTCCCTAAACCAAATATTTTGGATCATTCAAAACTTAAAGTAGATAGTCTCAAACAATTGAACACAGAAAATGCCATGACCAATAGGACACAAGTTTCTACTAAGAGTCAGTGGATTTTACCTTAATAAAAATGAATCTGTTAAAAAAGAAAGAAAGAAAGAAACAGCACTTCAGAAGACCCTCTGGCTGAGACTAGTCTCTGAGGATGCATCTCAGAGGAGCATGGTTGACAACCCAGCCAGACACACAGACATCACTTCTCGGCAATGCTCTGATGTGAAGTCTTCAGAAGGTTCCTCCTGAATTTATTTCTAAGGAAAAGTTTGGCATTAAGCCTTCAGACCTCGTGTGTGTGCTTTCTATGTGGAACCCCCACAGGGGAGTGGGGCATTTAAAACCTCTTCTTTAAAAGGAACCCTGGATTTCCAGGACTGCACAGCTTTCTTTAGTTTAGTGTTTTATTCATCTGAAGGGGGTTCATAGGATTTTATGCTGTGGTGAAACTGGTCTTGTAAGAGTAAACTGAGTTTCTTTCTCTAAATGTGTGAATAAGATGCAGAGCCTTTTAGCCACTGAAAGGTTAGATTCTGTGTAGGTAAGACTGATTTTCACAATTACTGTCTCTAGTTTTTGAAAGTCACCCTGCAAATGTGATGATTAAAACTATTGTAACATGGTCATCAACATAAAGTAGTGCATTTTCTTCAAAGATGGTATTCAAATCCCTCATGTTAAAAAGAGGCTACCTTATGCTACAATTCTCAAGATTCATTAAACAACAAGGAAAAACGGCCTTGATTGCAAGATACTATATTCTTAAATTTTCTCCATTTTAATGATACTTTTTTTTGGTCAGAAAGTCAAAATTCCACCACCACATTGATTAATAGTTGTAAATAATCTGAACTTCAAACTCAAGAGACTTGACCCCTGGGTCTAGATTTCTTGGATTTTTTTAAAATGATAACTTTTGGATTATTTATTTATCTTTTTATTTTATATGGGAGTATAACCCATTAACAATACTGTGACCATTTCAGGTGCAGAGCAGAGTGACTCAGCTATACATTTTTTTTTTACTTTTAATTGATTTTTTTAGACTTTTTTTTTTTTTTAGATTTTATTTTTTTTTTTTAGAAGTTTCAGATCACAGCCAAATTGATAGGAAGTTCCGGAGATTTTCCCTATACTCCTTGGCTTCTGTCTCCTTGTTCACATCAGCAACAGAGGCTACATTTGTTAACCTACACGGACGCATCATTATCACCCAAGGTCCATAGTTCACACTGGGTTCACTCTTGGTATTGAACATCCTGAGGATTTGGACAAATGTAAAATGACATTAACCCACCATTGTGGATTCATGTAGGGTATTTTTACTGCTGAAAAATCCTTTGAGCTCCACTGTCCTTCCCCCATCAGCCTCTGGAAACCACTAATTTTTTTACTTCTTCCAGAGTTTTACCTTTTCTAGAATGTCATAAGGTTGGAATTATGCAGTGTGTACCCTTTTTAGGTTGGTTTCTTTCACTTAATCATATGTAACTAAGGCTCCTCCATGGCTTTTGACACATCATTTCTTTTTAGCCTTGAATAATATTGCTTTGTCTGGATGGACCGCAGTTGGTTTATTCATTTACCTACTGAAGGGCACCTTGGTTGCTTCTGAGTTTTGGCAACTCTGAATAATGCTGCTATGAACATCTGGGCATAGGTTTCTGTGTGGACATAAGCTTTTAGCTCCTTTGGGTAACTGCCAAGGAGCATGATTGCTGGATTGCGTGATAAGAGTGTGTGTAGTTTTGCAAGAAACTGCCACACCGTCTTCCAAGGTGGCTGCACCATTTTGGATCCCCATCAGCAATGAATGAGTGTTCCTCTTGCTCCACACCCTTGCATCCACTTCCACAACACTTCTGTACTTGAAGATGCTTTTAGTAAAGTTTCTGTATCAGTGCTGATTTCCCACTATTTTAACAATAAGAGACTCTCTTTCATTTATATGTCTCTTACCAAGCAAAATGCAGTATTTATTCATTTGTTTATGTATGTGTGTTTGTGTGCCCACAGCACCTTACTGCAGCTTGACCCACACTGTGAAGAATGGTGGTGTTTTAAATAGGACTGCAGGAGAAGTTGGAAGTAAAGTGCAGTATTTCTGCAAACCTGGGTATCGGATGATTGGCCATAGCAATGCCACGTGTAGACGGAATCCAGTTGGCATGTATCAGTGGGATTCCCTTGCTCCACTCTGCCAGGGTAAGGAATGTGTTTTTCATTCCCAAACTTGAGTTCAATGTATTGCTCTTATTTTAATCACAACTTACCGGAGCTGTGATTATGGATTAAAAGGTAAGGGAAAATTGAATGTGAGTTCATAAAAACAAATTTAACTTTCTACTGCCCTTGCAAACACTTCTAACATTTGCACTAGGCTTGATTGAGCTTTATAGCCTGAATTCATAGGATGGTTTGAACACTCACTAGATACTGTGTAAAGTTATCTTAATACTTGACTTATATTTCATTTTGAAATTAAAAACTGTGTTATCCAACTTAGAGTTTTCTTGACAGTTGTATAAATTAAAAACAAAATCAATTACTGAAGCTCATTTTCCCTTCTCTGAGATTAAAAACTCATACTTTGAGCCACACGTGCATATTTCATTTTCTCTTGGTCACTTAAAGCTAGGACTTGTTAGAGTTGATTTCAAATCTCATGCCTTTGGCCCCATTTTATCTCCCACATGCACAAAAATCATATTTCCAAATAAGGCATTTTAATTTTAATTGAAGACTTTGAAGTCATGAAATTTTCAGTTTTGTCTTATCAAAATTTATATGCGTAATGAAGTATATTGGCCTTGGATAGCTAATTACATTTTATGAATGGAACCTCATATGTATTTCCTTGTTTCTCAGCTTTCATTAGATATTGGACTTTCTAGTATCACTTTCTGAGACAATAACAGATATTTATCACAATGTTGTATGTCTCTTTAACCACAAGAAGTTAGTCAGACACCTAGCCTGCATCATTATGTTGTACCTCCAGAAATTCTTCTTTAATGTAAGATAAACATAAGATCCAATGAGCTTGTTTCATTAGGAATGATTTTTCTTTTCCAAGAAGAGTTCATTTTCTTTCAAAAGAAGAAATGCTTCTCATTTTCTTTAAATGTTTCATTACTCTCTGCCTATAAAGTAGGATTATTGCTCACAGAACAGCCCCTTGGGCTACCTATCCTTGGCACTGGGATAAGAATGCCCAGGACATAAGCCATGACCTAAATAGCAGACTGAACCAGGAAAAGGGTTGAGAACAGAACTGACAAGAGTTCCCAAACTCTGACTTCTAGGGGCTGAGTCCCTGGACAGGACCCTGAATGGACTTGAAAACTGGAATCAAACAAATAAATAAGTGGACAAATACCCCTGTGTGGCACTAGGAACCCACTTTTAATATCCATTTAATTTATTTATACATTTAATATATATTTAATATTGCAATATATCATTTAATATTTCAGTTGTCTTCTGGAGGTGGTATAGTTTTTTCTCAATGGTTTGAACATCATGCCTTTTATTCTGACAGGAACAAACACAACTTACACATTTCCTACCTGCACTAGGATGTTGGCTTTTTGTTAAAAAAAAAACAAAACATGCAAAATCATATTTTGAAATGTTTGCTAAAAATGCACCTTTTAGTAACTGAGGGAGGTGTAAATCTGAGGGTCGGTGTCAGGTCTTTTCAGGCCCCACTGCTAGCTTCATGACCATGAAGGTACTGCCCAAGGACTCCCAGCAGGATACCTGTCCAGGTAGCATTCAATCAATAATTTGAATGGGGAGAAATGTGCACATTAATGACTTTCTAAGATAGGCATTTGAGAATGATTTTCTTTTTCCATTGAAGATGATGTATCTTCTGACAGAATCTTCTTGACTCTCCTTTTCATAGACTTTTTACTGGTGGCATCTTAGAAGCACAGAATTTTAATAGAAAAACATCGCCTGATAGGCAGTGCATCCTAATCTCCCTGTGTCAGATTCCTGCTACGTAAAGCAGGATCTTCGTTTTGAAACTCTGCTTATGTATTTATGCTGGCTGCACTAGGTCTTCGTTGCTTTGGCGGGCTCTCTCTAGGTGTAACGAGTGGGGACTGCTCTCTAGTTCTGGTGCTCGGGCTTCTCATTGTGATGGCTTCTCTTGCTGTGGATGGAGCACAGGCTCCAGAGCTTGCGGGCTTCAGTAGTTAGGACACGTGGGTTTCGTGGCCCCTCAGCATGTGATCCAACCAGTGCCCCCTGCATTGCAATGAGAATTCTTATCTGCTGGACCACCAGGGAAGCTCTCAGAATCATTAAGACAGTTCAAGTGCTAGGGCAGTCCTGGGCAGGACCAGCAAACAGGCAGCTGCACTGTCCCTCGCCTGTGAGTGAGAACATGCAACCAGCCAGATGGGTGTGTCCTTGCAGAGAACCCCAGCCTGCTTTTTTCTCCTTTCCTTGACCTTTTAAATTACTTCTCTCAGAAAACCCATTATTGGTTTTTATGTTCCTTGATAAAGCAGGGCATATCTGCTGCCCTTCAGGCTTCATTTCCTGCCTTCAAGCAAGAGGCTCCGCCAGGCAGCTGTTTCCCTTATCAATACATTCATCTTATTCATCTTGGAAGGAAGCTAAATTAGAACTGAAATTTTCTGTATTATCTCAAAGATCCAGTTAAACTGGTGCCTCACAGGGCTCGGCTTTCAGGTCCCCATGTTACAGGGAGAATAACTCTTTATCACAAAGCCGTGATTCCCAGAGCCCTTGTGAGCCAAGCCCTGGTTTGGACTTGATGTTGTGGGTTGTTTATGCTTTGCTTGTGTTCTGCAGGCGATGAAGCAAAAGGACAGCGATCATTCTCACAAATGATATGATTAAGCTTCTGTTCATATAGTCCAGACTTTAAGATGGAAAGATACCGTCGCCTGTGCTCTGCTAATGTGCGCTAATGTAAAGGGTGTGGGCAGACTGAGAGATGAGTGGCAGGCAGGGTGGTTCCTGTGTGTCTGCTGTGAGCCAGATGGTCACCTTCATATATTCTTCATTTAAAAATGTTTCCCAAACCTTTTGAAATACAAAAGCCATTTTTAGCTGGCACACAGTACAGAAACCAGCCACAGGCTGCTTCTGCCCTGTGGGGAGGTCTGCTGACCTCTGACCCAAATAATGTGCCAGGATCAGATCACAACACAAGGGTAATTCAGCCAGTGTCAGATATCATCTATAGTTTTCAAATTACATCTTAAGCATTTTACAGAAGATGTATAATATACTCTATCATGTGACGGAATCCGGTGTGTTTATTCACCAAGTTAAATGATGCATTTTCTCCATCTATACTTGGCACATATATCACTAAGCTCTATGTTCCCTGTCTGTGTCTGGAACATGGTGGATAATAAACACAGTTGTGTGTGCAAATGTACATGAAGGGTAATTTAATTTAGTGTAATAGCAATAGTGATATGAAGCCCTTGATCTTCCTGGGCAAGCAACTGTGCAAAGTTTGCAGAGTTCTCATTTATTTCTAAGAGAATCCAGAGTCCTATTGAAAAGAGTAGCTAACAGATCAACTGTGTGCACTCCAGTCAAGGACAGCCCCGTGACATTGCACAGAAAGTGCACACTCAGAGCACACAGCCAGACACAGAGAACTCACAGTGTTCCCAAAAGCACGCAGAAGGGCCTGGCGTTTCTCTTTCTTCTGGAGGGAAGAGTCCACATGAACATTAGACGTGTCACCTAATTCCTCCAGCTTCTGTCCCCAGGCTCTTGTTTTTATTGACTGGAACTTTTCTTCTTTGTTCCCAAGAAATGGCTCTTTTCTTTTTAAACGTTCACACCTTGCCTTCTTATGACTCCTCCTCCAGTCCTCCGAGAGCAGAGAGGTGGGACCAGCTACTTCCTGCAGTGTCCAGTGAGCAGAGGCTTTGCCCCTCAGTGACTGGTCCGGCAGCTGCATGTGCCAGGCCACAGCCTGTCCTGGTCATCAGTCATTTGTCTGTCGACCACTGGGTCCCCTCCTTTCTGGAGCTCTTCTCTTTGTTTTAGATGATTGTCTTTGTTTTCCTTCCTTGGGCTATGATGTGCCAATTATTTTTGAGAGCTCTAGAGCAGCTAAAGATGCTTCTCAACTGAATCCTGAATTCCTGCATTGTCCATTTCAGAACCACCAGTGTTCTTAAGTTGCCCATCTTTTTGTGGTAATGTCTGTACACACCAGTCATGACGTTCCTCTGTCTGCCCTCATTCTCAGAAACACTAGCCTTTATCCCTCAAGACAAATAGGAAGCTGCTTCTTATGCTAGTACAGCCTGTTTGTAAAGGGCCTGACATCACATCCGACCCCAGAAAGCAAATAAACACTGTGAAGCCCTGCTGGCCTAGAGGTGATTCCAGCCTATTATCTCCTATATTACTGCTATTTTCTGTCTCAACCTTCACCCAGGATTAATGGTGTATGGTGTGCTGGCTGAGAGTCACCTGAGATGTTGCTTAGAGTTTCAGAAATCACACAGAGGCAGAGAATGGACTGGGGGACAGTGTCGGAAGGAGAGAGTAGGACGGATTGAGAATGTAGCCTTGACTTATACACACTACCATGTATATGTAAAATAGATAACTAGCGGGAAGCTGCTCTATAACACGGGGAGCCCAGCCTGGCCCTCTGTGACGACTAGCGGAAAGCTGCTCTATAACACAGGGAGCCCAGCCTGGCCCTCTGTGACGACCTAGAGGGCTGGGGCGGAGTGAGAGGATCAAGAGGGAGGAGATATATATTTTTGGCTGATTTGACTTGATGTATGACAGAGACTACCACAACACTGTGAAGCAATTATCCTCCAATTAAAATCAAAACACAGAATTTGGTAAATCGGTGAAGACAAAGGAAATAAAAAAAGGGGGGAGGGAGTGTCCAGAAATATCACTAATACTCAAATTCAGCATGGCATTTTTTTCAAGATATTTTTTAAATCATTTATCATTTATTTATTATTATTATTATTACCACAATGAGTACCATTTCACTCCAGTCAGAATGGCTGTGATCCAAAAGTCTACAAGTAATAAATGCTGGAGAGGGTGTAGAGAAAAGGGAACCCTCTTACACTGCTGGTGGGAATGCAAATTAGTACAGCCACTATGGAGAACAGTCTGGAGATTCCTTAAAAAACTGGAAATAGAACTGCCTTATGACCCAGCAATCCCACTGCTGGGCATACACACCGAAGAAACCAGCATGGCGTTTTTATTAGTTTGGCCAAAATTCAGTAAAAGCCTTAATGAACTTTTTGGCCAACCCAATATTTTCAGAATTATATTTTTTAATATATTTCTAACCTATTCATTTATCCATCTATTCACTCATCACTGGTGGTTGAACACTGGAAATAAAAAGATATGAGTATACTTAAATGTGATTGCAGCCAGGAAGTTAAAACATGTTTGCTCCTTGGAAGTAAAGCTATGACAAACCTAGAGAGTGTATCAAAAAGCAGAGACATCACTTTGCCAACAAAGGTCCATGTAGTCAAAGCTTTAGTTTTTTTCAGTAGTCATGTATGGATATGAGAGTTGGATCATAAAGAAAGCTGAGCACCAAAGAATCGAAGCTTTTGAACTGTGGGGTTGGAGAACACTTTTGAGAGTCCCTAGGACAGCAAGGAGATCAAACCAGTCAATCTTAAAGGAAATCAATCCTGATATTCACTGGAAGGACTGATGTTGAAGCTGAAGCTCCAACACTTTGGCCACCTGATACAAAGAGCTGATTCATTGGAAAAGACCTTGTGATACTGGGATTGATTGAGGGCAGGAAGAGAAGGGAATGACAGAGGATGAGATGGTTGGATGGCATCACTGACTCAGTGGACATGAGTTTGAGCAAACTCAGGGAGATGGTGAAGGACAGGGAAGTCTAGTGTGCTACAATCCAGGGGTCTCAAAGAGTCAGACATGACTTAGTGACTGAACAACAGCAACAATACTGAAATATAGCAGGTGGTACCTTGGAGACAAGACAGAGTAGCTAAGACACCTACTTTGGCATCAAATACCCTGAGGCATGTCCCCCAGCACAGCTGTGTGCTATTTGTAAGAATCTGGGCAGTTCTCATGACATTTCTAAAGCTCAGTTTGCTTAGTGGTCTTATTAGGGTTCTGTAGAGAAGCAGCACCAATAGGATACACGTAGATACAGATTTATTGAAAGAGCTGGCTCACTTGGTTGTGTAGGCAGAGAAGTCTTGGGATCTGTAGTCTGCAGGCTGGAGACCCAGGCAGCCAGTGGTAGGATTCAGTCCAGGTGCCACGGAGTCCAGTGGGGTTCGGGATGGGGATTGGGAGGGGGCAATAGGGAGAGTGCCAGAAGCTCCATGTAGGGGCAGAAGAAGCTGGACCTCCCTGCTCAAGCAGAGGGAGTGAATTCCCCCTTCCTCTGCTTTCTTGTTCTATTCGGGCCTCAGAACTGGATGACATGACACCCACACAAATGGGGGAGGGTGGACTTCTTCACTCCTTCTGAGATGCATATGCTAATCTAGTCCGAATCCATCCTCACAGACACACCCCAGAAATAATGTTTTATCTGCTGTCTAGGCACCCTTTAGCCTGGTCAAGTTGGCAAATAATATTAACCATGTAATAAAAAATAATAATGTAATTTACTCCTTGGAGTGTTTTTGAGGTTAACTATTTTTTGAGATTGAGTGAGGTCACGCAGATAAAAACTTCTCACAATGGCAGGAACTTTGCATATGACCGAGGAGAGCCAGGTTTAACACTGATGAAGATGATAGTGTTGTCTGGAGGTTAGTGATGGCTCAGGGACTGCCTCTGGGCCCACCTCCTCCAAATGTGGGTGAATTTCTCACCCCTGTGCTCTGTGTTCTCAGTGCATCGGGCCCGGTACTGGTTCTCCAGAGCCCAAACCCTGGGGTGACTGTTTGAGACGATACTAGATGCCCGGCACAGCCAGTATCAGACTCCAAGTCTCCCACTTCTGGTCCAGAACTGCCTGATTTCTCTTGATGGTTGCCTGAGGGGTCTGAGGGATTCACCATCAAATGTATTAGTGATGAAAGGAAAAAATATTCATCCATACTATTTAGTTTTTAGGGGACCCTAATCTAGAGAGTTGGTGGATGCTTTGCTTTATATTAGGGCTTCCCAAAAGGCGCTAGTGGTAAACAACCCCACTACCCATGCAGATTGTTGTTGTTGTTCAGTTGCTCAGTTGTGTCCAACTCTGTGCAACCCCACGACCTGCAGCACTTCAGGCCTCCCTGCCCTTCACCATCGTCTAGAGCTTGCTCAAACTCGTGTCCATTGAGTCGGTGAGGCCATCCACCCAACTCATCCTGTCATCCCCTTCTCTTCTTGCCTTCATTCTTTCCCAGCATCAGGGTCTTTTCAAATGAGTTAATTCTTCGTATCAGGTGGCCAAAGAATTGGAGCATCAGCTTCAGCATCAGTCCTTCCAATGAATACCCAGGATTGATTCCTTTAGGATTGACTGGTTTGATCTCCTTGCAGTCCAAGGGACTCTCAAGAGTCTTCTCCAGCACCACAACTCAAAAGCATCAATTCTTCAGCACTCAGCCTTCTTTATGGTCCAGCTGTCACATCTGTACATGACTTCTGGAAAAACTAGCTTTGACTATATGGACCTTTGTTGGGGAACTGATGTCTTTGCTTTATTTTGTACCTCACCTACATTATTACTAAAACTAGCTGGTTGTTTCTACAGAACAAGTTTATGGAGACAGGGTGAGATAACTCTGCTAAGGTAACTCAAAATGCTGGGAAACTTGTATTATTCATGCCTAGAGCAAATGCAACTCATTAGCTGAGGGTGTGGTCTCTTCTAATCCGTTAACAAAGATGCAAGGCCCATTGATGAAACCCAACAGTGCTCCTGGCTTCTGTCCCCTGTGAAGTACTGAAGAAATTTGTGGGTAGTTAAGTGCTATGACAAAGATACACTCTGGAGCTACAATATATTCAGATGCCACTTTTACTGTAGTCCTCTTTAGACCAGTCATGATTTTTCATTTTTCAAACACCTTGTGTCCGCCTGAATGATTAATGGAATGTCTGCCATTTAAAGATGGTGGCCAAATCAGAACTCAGTTTTACTCCTGGGATCTGAGACAGTTCAAAACTGGACCCAATACAAAAGTAGACACCATTCACAACCATGCAAATATTTACTGATGTTTTAAAATATTTGTTAAACAAAATAATTTATGTTGACTTTTAAAAATGAAATAATGGTGTGTTGGGAGTCAGAGAACATGCTTGTTGCCATACCAGGCCTAGTTAACACCACACAAATTCAGAACATTTGGAAGAGAAGCTAGGTCTTCCCCTGTACTTTCACTTGCCATGCTCATCTTGTGATGCTTTAGAAAACTCTCTGCCAAGCAATGTGGAGAGAAGGGAGTGGATGCCAGGACAGACATTTCTGTCTTGTCTGTGCTGAGGAAGGCTTTGAGTAGAATCATTGGCATTTAGAGATAAGCCTATAGAGATAATCTAGTTTACCTTCCTCTTACACATGAAAATGCCAAAGTCGTTAAAATATGTGCAGAATGCGATGGACTCCAGATCAGGGGTTCATGCCCACGGGAACTACTAGCGTCAGTGTTAACAACGACTCCAGGGTTGCAGAATCCGTTCACTATAACACAGATGCTACCTCAGCTTTAATTACCCAGGGAATCTTTTTCATGCCTAAGGAGAGCATAACTCAGGCCAGTTATGCTAAATACCTATGACATTCAGGAAATTAATGATTTTAAATGATTAAATCACTATTAGTATCAACTGTGTAACTAACGTCCTACTCAAAAGGCGGGAAAACAAAAGTTTTGTGTCTGTATACCTCAAGAGTATTCCTCACTATTTATGTTAGAATTAAATTATCAGGAAACTCATTTTAGAAAAAAGAATCACTAATAATTAAATCATAAGTCATCAAATATCTCCCTTTCTACCTCTCTTCCCCTCCTTTCTATTCCCACTTTGTGTTTATTTTTGTGGATGTCAGGCTGGAAAGGACATGGTCATGTCAAGTGACCTAAATTCTAGCCCCATCATTTCCAAATTTAACAAAAGGAGTCAATTTTAAAAGCAATTAAAAACTGTACTAGCAAGCCAGCTGGCTGTGTGATCACAGAAGACTTATGGGCTTTTCAAAGAAAGACAAGAGGTATTTATTTGCCTTTATTTTTCACTTTCCACTTGCTCCCAGTGGTCCTTCACATTACTCAACTTTGAGTTTATCTCCATTATATGTAAAAGAAGGCTGAGCACCAAAGAACAGATGCTTTTGAACTGTGGTGTTGGAGGAGACTCTTGAAAGTCCCCTGGACAGCAAGTATATCAAACCAGTCAATCCTAAAGGAAATCAATCCTGAATATTGATTGGAAGGACTGATGCTGAAGCTGACACTCCAGTATTTGGCCACCTGATACGAAGAATTGACTCATTAGAAAAGACCCTGATGCTGGGAAAGATTGAAAGCAGGAGGAGAAGGGGACAACAGAGGATGAGATTGTTGAATAGCATCACCAGTTAAATGGACATGAGTTTGAGCAAGCTGCAGGAGATGGTGAAGGACAGGGAGACCTGACATGCTGCAGTCCATAGGGTCTCAAAGAGTTGGACACAGCTGAGCAACTGAACGACGACAAATATGTAAAATGGAAATATTGTTTTACCCTCCTCAAATTATGTAATAATTTTTAAAATTCAAACTAATTAATAGAGATGGTGACAAGGAAATGATATTATTCTTTAAATAAAAATTTAAAGTAGAAACTTAACATGAGAATTCATGACATTTCTGGGGAGAAATAAATCCCCCAGGTGCCTGAGTACACACATTCTGTTTTCTTTCAGCGACCCTAACTCTATAACGTGCTTATGTATTTTAATCTTTCAACAAATTGGTTCCATGGTATATGTATGTGTGCTTAGTCATGTGTCCATCTCTTTGCGACCCCATGGACTGCATCATGCCAGGCTTCCCTGTCCTTTACTATCTCCCAGAATTTGCTCAAATGCATGTCCATTGAGTCAGTGATGCCATCCAACCATCTCATCCTCTGTCACCCCCTTCTCCTCCTACCCTCAATCTTTCCCAGCATCGGGATCTTTAATGGATTATATGACCCTTTTGTAATCTTGTACCTTGAACTAAATATTGAAAGACTCAGAGAGTATGTTATGGAATGTTGCAATAAACATTAAAAATTCTGATTCTACATTTGTGTCTTCAGAGTTCCAGAGGAAAAAGAGAAAGAAGGAAAATATGAAAAAAAAAATTGAGGAGAAATAGCTGAAAACTTCCCAGATTTGGCAAAGTATGTGGACCTAAGAGATTCAAAAAGTTAACTGAATCCCAAACACCAACAACTCAAAAAAGATGCCTACCAGGCACATTGTAGTAAAACTTCTGAATACTAAATACAAAGGAAAACCATCTTGAAAATCCAGATAGAAACAATGAATTACTGATAGGAAAATAGGATCTAAATTACAGAGCATTTCCCATCAACAACCTGGTGGTCAAAAGGAAATCAAATGACATTCTTCTAGTGCTGAAAGGAGAGAACAATCAATCTAGAGTTCTATGGTTAACAAAAATATCCTTCAGGAATGAAGAGGAAATCCAGTTATTACCAAATGCTGAAAAACTAAGAAAATTTGTTCTAGCAGACATACTTTAGAAGCAATGCTAAAGGAAATTCTCTAAATAAACAGCAATAGAAATATAATAAATTAAGAGCATCAGGAAGGGAAAAAAGAACACAAAATAGCAAGAGTATGAGTAAATACAATGGACTTTCCATTTCCCTTTGTGTGTTCTAAATTGTTTGACAATGGCAGCAGAATTATAACATGTCTAATATAGTTCTCAAGGTATACAGAAAAAATAATTAAAGGATACTATCAGTAGGGGAGGGTAAAGCACTATAAAATAATGTACGCTTTCTACACCTCCCTCCAACTGATCAAATATCACCAATAGATTTGAGAAGTTGTGTACATATAATTCATATCTAGAACAATGACTTAAAAAAGCAACACAAGGAGATAGGCTAAAGACCTACTGTAGGTAAACCAAAATGAAGTTTTTAAAATGTTCAAGTAACTGACAGGAAGGCTGAAAAAGAAAACAGAAACAAAACTAAAATGGCAGACTTAAGTCTTAACATATGCATGGTTACAATAAATGTTCAGTTCAGTTCAGTCGCTCAGTCGTGTCCGACTCTTTGCAACCCCATGAATCGCAGCATGCCAGGCCTTATACCAATTGTAAGACAGACAGTGGCATAGTAGCTAAGCTGAATAATTCAATGGATAGATATGATCATGTTCAATTTATGGGTAAGTTCCATTTTCATTTGGAAATGAACTTCACCTAAAGAGAAAAGCACTTTGTAGATTTTTTTTAATATATTGATTTATTTTAATTGTAGAATAATTTCTGTATACTATTGTGTTTTTTGCCATAAATTGACATGAACCACTCATGGGTGCACATCTGTCTCCCCATCCTGAGCCACCCCACCTATCTCCCCACCCCATCCCTCTTGATTGTCCCAGAACTCTGGCTTTAAGTGCCCTCCTTCATGCCTCTGTAAAAGCTTTTAAGTTTAATTAGGTCTCATTTGTTTATTTTTGCTTTTATTTCCATTATTATGGGAGGTGTGTCATAGAGGATCTTGCTGTGATTTATGTCAGAGAGGGTTCTACCCATGTTTTCCTCTGAGAGTTTTATAGTTTCTGGCCTTATATTTAGATCTTTAATCCATTTTTAGTTTATTTTGTATATGGTGTTAGAAAGTGTTCTAGTTTGCTTCTTTTACACGTGGTTGACCAGTTTTTGCAACACCACTAGTCAAAGAGATGATTTTTTCTCCAATGTATATTTTTTCCTCCTTTGTCAAAGATAAAGTGTCCATAGGTATGTGGATTTACCTCTGGGCTTTCTATTTTGTTCCATTGATCTATATTTCTCTTTGTGCCAGTACCATAATATCTTAATGACTGTAGCTTTGTAGTATAGTCTGAAGTCAGGCAGGTAGATTCCTCCAGTTCTATTCTTCTTTCTCAAAATTGCTTTGGCTATTTGAGGTTTTTTGTCATTCCATAGAAATTGTGAAATTATTTGTTCTAGTTCTGTTCTAGTTGGTAGTTTGATAGAGATTCCATTGAATCTATAGATTGCTTTGGGTAGTGTACTCATTTTCACTATATTGATTCTTCCAATCCGTGAACATATTTCTCCATCTCTTTGTGTCATCTTTGATTTATTTCATCAGTGTTTTATAGTTTTCTATATATGTCTTTTGTTTCTTTAGGTAAATTTATTCCTAAGTATTGTATTTTTTTCAATGCAATGGTGAATACACTTGTTTCCTTAATTTTTCTGTTGCCTCATTGTTAGTGTATAGGAATTAAAGGGATTTCTATGTTTTAATTTTATATCCTGCAACTTTGCTGAATTCATTGATTAGCTTTAGTAGTTTTCTAGTGCAGTCTTTAGGGTTTTCTTTGTAGAGGATCCTGTCATCTGCAAACAGTGAGAGCTTTGCTCTCCTTTTCCAATCTGGATTCCTTTTCTTTCTTTTTCTTTTCTGATTGCTGTGAATAGGACTTCCAAATCTATGTTGAATAGTAGTGGTGAGACTGGATACCTTTGTCTTGTTCCTGATTTTAGAGGAAATGCTTTCAATTTTTTTGCCATTGAGGATAATTTTTGCTGTGGGTTTGTCATACATGGCTTTTATTATGTTGAGCTATGTTCCTTCTATGCCTGCTTTCTGTAGAGATTTTTTATCATTAATGAGTACTGAATTTTGTCAGAGTCTTTCTATGCATCTATTGAGATAATCATATGGATTTATCTTTCAATTTGTTAATGTGGTGTATCACATTGATTGATTTGTGAATATTGAAGAATCCTTGCATCCCTGGCATAAATCTCACTTGGTCATGAAGTATGATCTTTTTAATATGTTGTTGGACTCTGTTTGCAAGAATTTTGTTGAGGATTTTGGCATCTATGTTCATCAGTGATATTGACCTGTAGTTTCTTTTTTGTGGCTTATTTTTTCTGGTTTTGGTATTAGGGTGATGGTCACCTCATAGAATGAGTTTGGGAGTTTACCTTCATCTGCAATTTTCTGGAAAAGTTTAAGTGCGATAGGTGTTAGCTCATCTTTAAATTTTTGGTAGAATTCACCTCTGAAGCCATCTGGTCCTGGGCTATTGTTTGTTGGAAGATTTTTGACTACAGTTTCAATTTCAGTGCTTGTGATGGGTCTGTTAAGATTTTCTATTTATTCCAGGATCAGTTTTGGAAGGTTATACTTTTCTAAGAATTCATCCATTTCTTCCAAGTTGTCCATTTTATTGGCATGTAATTGCTCATATTAGTCTCTCATGATCTTTTGTATTTCTGTGTTGTCTGCTGTGATTTCTCCATTTTCATTTCTAATTTTATTGATTTGATTCTTCTCCCTTTTTTTTCTTGATGAGTCTACTAATGGTTTGTGTATTTTACTTATCTTCTCAAAGAAGCAGCTATTAGTTTTGCTGATCTTTGCTGTAGACTCCATAATCTCTTTTTCATTTATTTCTGCTCTGATTTTTATGATTTCTTTCCTTCTGCTAAACATAGGGTTCTTCTGTTCTTCTTTTTCTAGTTGCTTTAGGTGTAAAGTTAAGTAGTTTGTTTGATGTTTTCTTGTTTCTTGAGGTAGGCTTGTACTGCTATGACCCTCCCTCATAGCACTGCTCTCACCGAGTCCCATAGGCTTTGGGTTGTCATGTTTTCAGTTTTTTTTGTTTCTGTGCATATTTTGATTTCCTTTTTTATTTCTTCTCTGATATGTTGGTTATTCAGAAGCATGTTGTTTATCCTCCATATGTTTGTGCTTTTTGTATTTTTTTCCCTGTAGTTTACATCTAATATTACCACATTGTGATCAGGAAAGATGCTTGGAATGATTTCAATTTTTTTTTTTTAATTTACTAAGGCTAGATGTATGGCCTAGTATGTGATCTATCCTGGAGAATGTTCCTTGTGCAAAGGGTTCCTTGAAAAAAGGGTGAATTCCATTTTTTTTGGAGTGAAATGCCCTGTAGATATCAATTAGGTCTAACTGATCCATTGTATCTCTTAAAGCTTGTGTTTACTTGCTACATTTCTGCTTGGTTAATCTGTCCTTAGGTGTGAGTGGGATATTAAAGTCCCCCACTATTATTGTGTTACTTTTAATTACCCCTTTCATACTTGGTAACATTTGCTGTATATAATGAGATGCTCCTATATTGGGTGCATATGTACTTATAATTGTTACATCTTCTTCTCGGATTGATCCTGTGATCAATATGTAGTGTCCTTCTTTGTCTCTTATCATGGGCTTTATTTCAAAGTCTATTTATCTGATATGAGTATTGCTACACCTGCTTTCTTTTGGTCTCCATTTGCATGAAATATCTTTTTCTAGTCCCTCACTATCAGTTTGTATGTGTCCCAAGTATTAAGGTGGGTCTCTTGTCAAGACCCACCTCAATGTATATGGGTCTTGTTTTTGTATCATTTGGCCAGTCTGTGTCTTTTGGATGGAGAATTTAACCCATTTACATTTAAGATAATCACTGAAAAGTATGATCCCATTACCATTTACTGTGTTGTTTTGTGTTCGATTTCATAAACCTTTTCTGTGTTTCCTGTCTAAAGAAGATCCTTTAGCATCTTCTTTGGAGCTGGTTTGGTGGTGCTGAATTCTCTCAGCTTTTGCTTGTCTGAAAAACTTTTGATTTTTTCTTCATATATGAATGAGATCCTTGCTGGGTATAGTAATGGTGGTTGTAGTTTTTTCTCTTTCATCACTTTAATTATGTCCTGCTATTCTCTTCTGGCATGAAGAGTTTCTATTGAAAGATCAGCTGGTATCCTTATGGGGATCCCCTTGTGTGTTACTTGTTGTTTTTCCCTTGCTGCTTTTAATATTTTCTCTTTGTGTTTAATTTTTGTTAGTTTGATTAATATGTGTTTTGGGGTCTTTTGCCTTGGGTTTATCCTGTTTAGGATTCTTTGGGTTTCTTGGACTTGAATGGCTATTTCCTTACCCATTTTAGGGAAGTTTTCAACTATTATCTCCTCAAGTATTTTCTCATCTCCTTTCTTTTTGTCTTCTTCTGGGACACCTATGATTCAAATGTTTTGGTGTTTAGCATTGCTCCAGAGATCTCTGGGGTTGTCTTCATTTCTTTTAATTCCTTTTTATTTTTTGCCTTTCTGCTTCATTTATTTCCACCATTCTATCATCTACCTCACTTATCCTTTCTTCTGCCTCAGTTATTCTACTGTTGCTTCCTTCCAGAGTGCTTTTAACCTCAGTTATTGCATTGTTCCCATTATTGATTGACTCTTCTTTATTTCTTCTAGGTCCTTGTTAAACATTTCTTGCATCTTCTCAATCCTTGTCTCTAGTCTATTTATCTATAACTCCATTTTGTTTTCAAGATTTTGGATAATCTTTACTATCATTATTCTGAATTCTTTTTCAGGTAGAATCTCTATTCCTCCCCCCCCTTTTGGTTTGGTTTGGTGGGTTTTTATCATGCTTATTCACCTGCTGAATATTTCTCTGCCTTTTCCTTTTGTTTAGATTGCTGTGTTTGGGTTGTCCTTTCTGCAGGCTGGAAGTTCATGGTTCCTCTTAATTGTGGAGTCTGTTCCTTGTGGGTAGAGTTGGACCAGTGGCTTGTCAAGGTTCCCCAGTTGGGGGAACTTGTGTCTGTGTTCTGGTGGGTAGAGCTGGATCTTTTCTCTCTGGAGTGCAGTGAAGTGTCCAGTAGTGAGTCTTGGGGTGTCTGTGTGCTTGGCATGGCTTTGGGCAGCCCGTCTTTTAATTTTCAGGTTTTTGTTTCTGTTTTGCTGGATAATTATTGTGGTGTGTCTTGTGCTAGAACTTGTTGGCTCTTCAGTGGAGCTTGGTTTCAGTGTAGGTATGGAGACTCTTGAGTGAGCTGTTGTCTATTAATGTTCCCAGGAATCAGGAGTTCTCTATTGTTCTAAAGTTCTGAAGTTAAGCCTCCTGCCTCTGGCTTTTGGTCCTTCTCTTATGGTAGCCTCAAGATTTCTTCATCCATACAGCTCAGAAGATAAACCCCTAGGTTAATGGTGAAACAACTCTTCACAGCCAGAAACACCCAAAGAGATTCACAGAGTTATATAGAGAAGAGAAGAGGGAGGAGGGGGGTAGAGGTGACCAGGAGGAGAAAAGGGAGAGTCAAAAGGGGAGAGAGCAATCAAACCAGTAATCAAATCCCTAAATGCAAATGGATATTGAAGATTAGATTCTTAAAGGTAAAAAATTGATAACAAATAAGAAAAAGCAAAGATTAAAAACCTAGAATAGAGGTTAGACTGTCAAAAATACAATATAAAATGTGCAAAACAAAATTGATCACCAAAATTTAAAAAGTGTATATGAAATTTGTTTTTTAAAAAATAGGGGGTTTTTTGAAAGGTAATAGTTGGTTATAAAAATGAAAGTTAAAGAGTAGTGAAGAACTAATTTTTTTAAATTAAGAAATGATAATAGTAAAAATATATCTAGGAGTTTCTCTGGAGCTGCTGTTGGTGATGTGGGGACAATTCAGTGTCAGGCAGTCCCTTGTTCCTGCTTCCACTTGTTTTCAAGGTCAATGGTTACCCCTCAAATGCACAGTCTCAGCATTAACTGCAGGGTTTTAATCTGTTTCATCTATCACCTTGGGGGTGGTTCCCTCTTCTTTATTTATTTTGGCTTTCTCTGTTTGCAGTTCTCTTCAGTGTCTTAATTTCTACCCTGACACCAGGGGGTGACAGTGGCCACTTATTTAGGCTCCCTTGTTCAGTTGTGCTGTGGAGAGGGAGGGACACTGAAAATCAATACCGCTAGCACATGTGGGGAGTGCTCACAGTGGATGGACCACACTGGGTTTGACACAGCCCAAGACAGCATGTACTTCCCAGGTCTATAGTGCTCAGGCTCCAGGGTGCTCTGCAAGACCCAGATGGGCTGTGCATTTTGTGCCCTTCTCAGGTGACTGGGTGCTTGGCCAGTGCACTGTCCCAGGTAGGCCATGTATCTTATGCACCTCCCCGCTCCTGGCCGCTGGGCTTCCCAGGTGCACCGCACAGGCACAGTCTCAGGTGTGCCATGTGTCTCCTACGGGGAGCTGATCTCAGGCTGTGACACTCCTGGCAGATGTGAACTGCCCAGGATCCCAGGAAGATGTGTTTAGCAACTGGCAGCCCACTCAGAGTTTGCTGGAAGATATGGTCTCTGGGGCTTAGATTGCAGCAGCTCCTTGCCTTCCAGCTCTGGCTGTAGCAAACCTGCCTTTCTGCCTCCGGGGAGGGAAGGCCCTAAATGGCAGCCGGCTTGCTCCCCCTCTTTTTTTTTTTGTGATCCTATTGTTTGGGTTGCTATGTCACATTAGCTCCCTCAGATTGTCCTCAGGGCATTCAACCCAGTCCTTACCCTGAGGACCAACAATCTGACCATGCAGGCCAGGACTCCCTGTCCAGCCCCTACTCCCTGCTGGTGGATGCGAAGCGTCTAGGCCACTTCTCTGCTGGCAGTTGTGGTTAGGCACATAGTGGGGTTTTTTATATAGTTTCCCTTTTATGTTGCCCTCTGAGATTCCAAAGCTCCCCATAGACACGCCTGTGAGAGGGTTTTCTATTGTACAGAAACTTCTTCTTCACTACTCCCTCCCCAGGATGAGTCTCCATCCCTCAATCTTCTGTCTCTGCTTTCATCTTTTATATTTTACCCTACCTCCTTTTGAAGAGATTGGGCTGCCTTACTGGGTGCCTGGTGTCCTCCACCAATGTTCAGCAATTGTCTTGTGGAAGTTGCTAAATGATCTTTTGATGAATTTGTGGGGGATAAAGTGGTCTCCCTGTCCTATTCCTCTGCCGTCTTGGTACTGCTTTGTAGATTTTAAATTTCTCTAAAAGGACTTTGAGTTTGCCCTTTTTTATACAAATGAGGGAATTGATATCAAAGATTGCTAAGGTATATGCTTTGGGACACACAGATCATAGGTTACAAATTCAGGGCTGAAACCCAAAAACTGTTGATCCAAAGATTGATCATTTTTCATAAATTGTTAACAGTGAGACTGCCCCAAGATTTTGCTTTAAAAGCATTTGTCTGTACAGAGAGCAGCCTGGGAGGAAGTCCAAGTATCGGCTTGTAACAAAAACAAAGCTTCGTATGTGGGGGTACATTGTCTTGTTTATCAGTGACAGTGTTTCTCTGTCTGGTCTGCAGGCTTCTTAGACTGCTTTGTATTTTTCTCTTTGTTTTCTTTTGTAATAAACTGTTATCGTTAATGGTTGCACTAACATGCGCTCCAGTAAGCTTGGCAGACCTTCTCTTGCACTTGCAGATCTGCCGTAGTCTCATTTAAAGCTGGAACAGAACCCCAGTCAGCACAGGGTGAGTGGGAAGAAAACTGCCCACAATGCATCTGTCTTTCCTCAAACATTTCTAGATCTAGCTCAACATGTCCCTTTCAGGGAACATTCAGATGAGAAGCTAGGAGCACATAAGTCCTTCTGAATAGAGAGTGGGTTTCTGTGCTGCTGAAGCTTCAGGCTTTTGGGTGCATAAACCTCAGGCTTGCAAGGGCACTCATCAGCTGGAAAGGGACTTAAATGTCAGCCTTTTTGAAACCCCTGGGGGGAAAAGAAAAGCATTTAGGGTGACCTAAACCATTGTTCCTCTGAGACTGTGTGTGTGTTTTTGCGCTGGGCTTAGTGGTGTCTGACTCTTTATAACCCCATGGAGCATAACCCACCAGGATACTCTGTCCATGGAATTATCCAGGGAAGAATACTGGAGTGGGTAGCCATTCCCTCCTTCAGGGTATCTTCCCCACCCAAGGATTGAACCCAGGTCTCCTATCTAGGCAAGCAAATTCTTTACCATCTGAGCCACCAGGGAGTTACTAGTAATTTTAAGAAGGCTGTATCCAAGCTACACAGAAAGCTGCAAAAAGTGCATCCCCGTGTCCATTTTTGGCAAGCAAGACTTCAGATAAACACTTGCCAAAGTGTTTTGTTTTTTTTTAATAGAAGACTATTCCATTCAGTGGAATACTGCCAATCAAAGTGATACACATGCATGAAACCACCTACTATCCTGGACTTAAATAGGCACAGACAAGGGAGCAGTTGGGAAAAATAATCCAAAAAACACATGGTAATGCTTTAGTCTTATTTGATGGTCAGCTCAGTGTTTTTGGTTATGACTGGGATACCTGTGCTATTACCTCCTGGGTGCCCTGTTTCAGACCTTATTACCTACTAGCACATGTGTGTGCTCAGTCATGTCTGACTTTTTGCACCCCTGTGGACTGTAGCCCCCTGGGCTCCTCTGTCCATGGCATTCTCTAGGCAAGAACTCTGGAGTGGGTTGCCATGTCCTCTTCCAGAGGATCTTCCCAACCCAGGAACCCAAGTCTCTTGCGTTTCCTGCACTGGCAGGCAGGTTCTTTACCACTAGCGCCACCTGGGAAGCCCATTACCTACCATAAAGTGAAGTGACGTGAAAGTTGCTCAGTTGTATCCAACTCTTTGCCACCCCATGGACTATAGCCTGCCAGGTTCCTCTTTCCATGGGGATTTTCCAGGCAAGAATACTGGAGTGGGTTGCCATGCCTTCCTCCAGGGGATCTTCCCAACCCAGAAATCAAATCCAGGTCTCCCAGAATGCAATCAGATTCTTTACCGTCTGAACCACCAGGCAAGGACCATTACCTACCATGCTACTTATCTAAACCAGGCCAGAGGAAACCCTGCTTCTGGACACTCTTTCTCTTCCCTATTATGGGTGGCCCTTCCTTTCGGTTTGCCCTAGCCCTACGAGTGGGGTCCAGATAATGGGAGGGTAGACCGTTTTGAGGTCATGGGGATGTGCACTAGGAAATTGGTGATGGGCAGTGAGAAGGCCACCAGTATGAAGCAAATTTTTAAATATTTAGACAGTGATTGCTGGTCAACCAAATGAGAGCAGTAGGAGGAAAGGGGTGAATCAGAGGATCTCATTTGACTTTCCAACTTACCAGTGGAGCAGTTTACTGAGGCCTGGAGTTTGTCTAGCAGCTCCGTGAGGGTCAGTGGTGACCTCAGATGTGGGTAGAGCTCCTCTGGACATTGAGTAGAATGGAGTGGAAATCCAGATATGAGAATTCCAAGTCTAAGGCCATAGTCCAAGTCCAGCAATCACTGAGCTTTTTAAGGGGAAACAAAGAAAAAAGAAAAGAAATAAAAATAAAAACAAAGCAAATGGGGAGGTGTTAAAGCTTGAGCAGCTCCAGAAAGGAGCCAGTGTAAATTACAGAGCACAAGCATTTGAAAGAAGTAGGAAACAGTCCAATAAGTGCTTGAAACTTGCAGAGACAAGAAAAATTGCTCTTTGTATGGCCTTAAATATGAAAAGAAAATAAAGCCAAATGGGCCTTGTGCTGTTAAAAGAGCCTGCAACACTGGAAACTCAAGTGTCACTTCTATTTATTTGAAACCAAAATGTCAGCTCACTCATGAGATATATAATAGAAGTAAATTGGCTCCCTTCTGATTTTGTCTTTGCTCTCTTTAACAAACATACTTAAAGGAGTTGTTCCTTGCAATTCATATCTTTATTTACAAAATAAATAAGGATAAATTATGTGTGTGTTTAAAGACACATGCATGTAACAGTAATACACTGTCATTTACTGAGAGCCTACATGGTGTCAATACAGTGCTAATGGTCTTGTGCACATTACTTCATACTGTCATCACAATTACCTTTGGGGTGAGCATTATTAACCTGAGAGCAACGGGACAAGTTACTGGGTAACTCAGGTCATGGAGCTGCTGAATGCCAGAGGCTGGAGCTGATTCAGACGTCTGACTTTAAAACCTCTGCTCTCAGACAGAAGATAAATTTTATGACATGAGTATGAGATTGTTGGTTTGAGTTGCCAGCCAATATAATGCTATATTAGTACAATGAAACAAAAAAACAAATATAAAGCAAAGGAATTTTATTCCCTTTAGTTAGACCAAAAGTAAGAAAGTTCTCCAGATTTTGTGAGTTGCATACATTTAGCTAGTTGATGTTTAAAAAGTGACCTAAGGAATATCTGTAGTGTTATTATCATGCAAAATTTCCAGAATGAATAGATGGATGCTTACTAGATTTTAGCAGAAAACTGCCTTCATCTCATAAGCATACATTTATAAGGCTGTGATAATTGTTCCATCTATTCTTCATTGAATCAGAAGTGTAAGAATTCCATTTTCAGTAGAATGCCAACCTCTATTTTAAGCTCTGCCAAATAGCCTGATGTTAGGACACCCTGGGATCTAAAACCTACAGCACGAGGCCAAAGAAAGATCCCCATTTGTTTATCAGACAACATGAAGCGGGTCTTGTTAAGTCCTGGGAATCAGGGCTCACTTGTGCCGAAAGCTTCCAGATTTAACAGAAGTAGTTACAAAGCTTTACTGCTTTGCCCTCTTGGGTCTGAATCCTTTCAAGTTAGGGCTTCAAACATGCTTGTAGAATGTCTTCTTCCCCATTTAACCTGCCAGAGAAATGTCATTCCAATCAGTATTCTCCCCAAATGAGAATTGTAGGGAAGTGAGCCACTGGGCACGCTTCAGCAAGTGGCAGAGAAATTAAGGTTTGTGAGAATGAACAAATGATTGCTGGAGTGAAATCTCAGAGAAAATGGCAAGAAAATAAGATATTGGCAATAGTCTGAGAGCAGGATCATAAAGGGCATTTACTGCATTTAGTAAATTAAGCTGAATATTGTGCAAAATACTTAGCAGCCTTCCCACTGATACATTGCCTCGACAAAGGAATGGCTTCAGAAAGCCAAGGTTATAATTTCATTATTTTCAATACTTTGTTCAAAATGATGTCCATATGTCTATGTTTTTTTTTTGTTTTCCATCTGCAAATTTTTATTATGCCTCATACACACACACACACACACACACACACACATATATACACATATGCATTCATAGAGACACATATACAGGGCTTCTCGGGGGGCACTAGTGGTAAAGAACCTGCCTGCCAGTGCAGGAGACATAAGAGGTGTGAGTTCAGTCCCTGAGTTGGGAATATCCCCTGGAGGAGGACATGGAAACCCACTCCAGTATTTTTGAACCTCATGGACAGAAGAGCCTGGTGGGCTACAGTCTATAGTGTCACAGAGAAGGCATGACTGAAGTGACCTAGCACACACACACACACACACATATATGTATACACTCACACACAGAAATACACACACTCAAATTCACGTATACACAGATACTTATATATATATATACACATATGCACTCATATACACACATATGTATACATATATAATAACACACACTATGAGGGCTACTCCATTTCTTCTAAGGGATTCTTGCCCACAGTAGTGTATATAATGGTCATCTGAGTTAGATTTGCCCATTCCAGTCCATTTTAGTTCATTGATTCCTAAAATGTTGATGTTGATTCTTGCCACCTCCTTTTTGACCACTTCCAATTTACCTTGATTCATGGGCCTAACATTTCAGGTTCCTATGCAGGAACGTTTAACAGCATTGTTCTTTACAGCATTGGACTTTACTTCCATCACCAATCACATCCACAGCTGGCTGTAGTTTTTGCTTTGGCTCTGTGTCTTCATTCTTTCTGGAGTTATTTCTCCAGTCTTCTCCAGTAACATATTGGGCACCTACCGACCTGGGGAGTTAATCTTTCACTGTCATATCTTTTTGCCTTTTCATACTGTTCATGGGGCTCTCAAGGCAAGAATACTGAACTGGTTTGCCATTCCCTTCTCCAGTGGACCACATTTTGTCAGAACTCTCCACCTTGACCCATCTGTCTTGGGTGGCCCTACACAGCATGGCTCATAGTTTCATTGAGTTAGACAAGGCTGTGGTCCATGTAATTAGTTTGATTAGTTTTCTGTGATTGTAGTTTTCATTCTGTCTGCCCTCTGAGGGATAAGGATAAGAAGCTTACAGAAGCTTCCTGATGGGAGAGACTGACTGTGGGGGAAATTGGGTCTTATTCCAAAATGCAGTTCTTGGGTGCAATCTCAAAAATGACAGAATGATCTCTGTTCATTTCCAGGACAAACCATTCAATATCACAGTAATCTGAGTCCATGCCCCAATCAGTAATGCTGAAACAGCTGAAGTTGAACAGTTCTATGAAGACCAAAAAGATCTTCTAGAACTAACACCAAAAAAAGATGTTCTTTTCATTTTAGGGGACTGGAATGCAAAATAGGAAGTCAAGAGATACCTGGAGTAACAGGCAAATTTGGCCTTGGAGTACAAAATGAAGAAGGGCAAAAGATAACAGAGTTTTGCCAAGAGAATGCACTGGTCATAGCAAATACTCTCTTCCAACAACTCAAGAAACAACTCTACACATGGACATCACCAGATGGTCAATTCCAAAATCAGGTTGATTATATTCTTTGCAGCCAAAGATAGAGAAGCTCTACACAGTTAGCAAAAACAAGAAAGGGAGCCAACTGTGGCTCAGATCATGAACTCCTAATTGCAAAATTCAGACTTAAATTGAAGAAAGTAGGGGAAACCAGTAGACCATTCAGGTATGAACTTACGATTATACAGTGGAAGTGAGAAATAGATTCAAGGGATTAGATCTGATAGACAGAGTGCCTGAAGACCTATGGATGGAGGTTCAAGACATTGTACAGGAGGCAGTGCTCTAGACCATCCCCAAGGAAAAGAAATGCAAAAAGGCAAAATGGTTGTCTGAAGACGCCTTACAAACAGCTGAGAAAAGAAGAGAAGCAAAAGGAAAAGGAAAAAGGAAAGATATACCCACTTGACTGCAGAGCTCCAAAGAATGGCAAGGAGAGATAAGAAAGACTTCCTCAATGATCAGTGCAAATAAATAGAGGAAAACAAAAGAATGGGAAAGACTAGAGATCTGTTCAAGAAAATTAAAGATACCAAGGGAACATTTCATGCAAAGATGGGCACAATAAAGGACGGAAATGGTATGGACTTAACAGAAGCAGAAAATATTAAGAAGAGGTGACAAGAATACACCGAAGAACTATACAAAAAAGATCTTCACGACCCAGATAATCACGATGGTATGATCACTCACCTAGAGCCAGACATCCTGGAATGTGAAGTCAAGTGGACCTTAGGAAGCATCACTACAAACAAAGCTAGTGGAGGTGATGGAATTCCAGTTGAGCTATTTCAAATCCTGAAAGATGATGCTGTGAAAGTGCTGCACTCAATATGCAAGCAAATTTAAAATACTCACCAGTGACCACAGGACTGGAAAATGTCAGATTTCATTCTAACCCTAAAGAAAGGCAATGCGAAAGAATGTTCAAACTACCACACTACTCCACTCATCTCACACACTAACAAAGTAATGCACAAAATTCTCCAAGCCAGACTTACACAGTACATGAACTGTGAAATTCAGGATGCTCAAGCTGGATTTAGAAAAGGCAGAGAAACCAGAGATCAAACTGGCAACATCCACTGGATCATAGAAAAAGCAAGAGTTCCAGAAAAACACCGACTTCTGCTTTATTTGGCTATGCTAAAGCCTTTGACTGTGTGGCTCAGAACAAACTGTGGAAGATTCTTCAAGAGTTGGGAATACCAGACCACATGACCTGCCTCCTGAGAAATCTATGCAGGTTAAGAAGCAACAGTTAGAACTGGACATGGAGCAACAGACTGGTTCCAAATCAGGAAAGGAGTACGTCAAGGCTGTATATTGTCACCCTGCTCATTTAACTTATATGCAGAGTACATCATGCAAAATACCATGCTGGATGAAGCACAAGCCGGAATCAAGATTGCTGGGAGGAATATCAATAACCTCAGATATACAGATGACACCACGCTTATGGCAGAAGTGTAGAGAAACTGAAGAGTCTCTTGATGGAAGTAAAAGAGGAGAGTGAAAAAGTTGGTTTAAAATTCAACATTCAGAAAACTAAGATCATGGCATCTGGTTCCATCATTTCATGGCAAATAGATGGGGATACAGTGGAAACAGTGACAGACTATTTTTTGGGCTCCAAAATCACTGCAGATGGTGACTGCAGCCATGCAGTTAAAAGACACTTGCTCCTTGGAAGAAAACCTACGATCAACCTAGACAGCATATTAAAAAGCAGAGTCATTACTTTGCCAACAAAAGTCCATCTAGTCAAAGGTATGGTTTTTCCAGTAGTCCTGTATGGTTGTGAGAGTGGGACTATAAAGAAAGCTGAGCACCAAAGAGGAGAAAGCAATGGAACCCCACTCCAGTGTTCTTGCCTGGAGAATCCCAGGGATGGGGGAGCCTGGTGGGCTGCCGCCTATGGGGTCGCACAGAGTCTGACACGACTGAAGCGACTTAGCAGCAGCAGAGCACCAAAGAATTGATATTTTTGAACTGTGGTGTTGGAGAAGACTCTTGAGAGTCCCTTGGACAGCAAAGAGATCAAACCAGTCAATTGTAAAGGAAATCAGTCCTAAATATTCATTGGAAGGACTGATGCTGAAACTGAGACTCCAATACTTTGGCCATCCAATATGAAGAACTGAATCATTGGAAATGACCCTGATGGTAGGAAATATTGAAGGCAGGAGGAGAAGGGGACGAAAGGGGATGAAATGGTTGTATGGCATCACTGACTCAATGGACATGAGTTTGAGCAAGCTCTGGGAATTGGTGATGGACAGGGAAGCCTGGGGTGCTGCGGTCCATGGGATCGCAAAGAATCGGACACGACTGAGCGACTGAACTGAACTGAACTCATACACACGCACACACACACACATATGTACATGTACCCTCATGCACATATATACATATACACTCATTTATATATATCTACACACTCACACACATATGTACATATACACTCATACACATGCACACGTATATATATATATTTCAGATTGTTGAAATAGCTGATCATAAATTTAAGCATAAGAGAAACTTTGGAGTTTTAATGTTTCTAGAACTTGGATTCTTATCAGTGCTACATTTTCTTTAACTCTTCTGATAACTCCCTATTGCATTTACTGAAGATCTTGATACAGAAAAAAAAATCAAAGACAGCAACCAAAAAACTCAGACTTAGCCACAGGTGACCTGGGTGCCTATAGAGCAGAAGGAGGTCTCACTTGGGAATCAGGTCTGTTCTCCAGCCCCAGGTTTTAAACAAAGTCACTGTGCTAATCCAGGTGAATAATTCCATCTTTCTGACCCTCTTCCTTACCCATAAAATTATATGTTTATATAAACTTTTTCAACCAGTCGTTCCTACTTTATCTTACTAGGTGTGTATTCTTATTGGAAGCTATGTGGGAAATATTTTAAATGATCTAAATTTAAAATCCATGATGCTTCAAAACCCATAACATCTTCGATGTTGATTGAATAAAAGAAGATCCTTAAATTAGTGATTGCAAAGATTTCCTTTGACAAGTGCTCCTAAGTTGTATGTGTATTTGGGGACATTCCTGTCTTATCACCTTCCATTACTATGGATTCCGTGTGCTCACTCACTCAGTTGTATTCAACTCTTTGGACCCACCAAGTGTAGCCCACCAGGCTCCTCTGTCTATGTGATTCTCCAGGTATGACTACTGGAGTGGGTTGCCATTTCCTCCTTCATGAGATCTTCCCAACCAAGGGATCGAACCCACATCTCTTGCCTCTCTTGCACTGGCAGGCAGATTCTTTATCATTTACAATACCTGGGAAAACCCTGGGTTCCTTACTGTAACTTATTTAAATTCAGAGTTGTTTTTGTTGTTTCATCTCACGGTAAATAAGTCGGGGTCAGAGCTAGTAAATTTAAGAAGGAAGTGCTTATAATAACTTCTTTGTTCATCTTACTAGTTGTTAAAAATTCCTTCCTCTTTGGTACCACTTTCTTGCCCAGCCTTTCAGGCTAGGGTGGTGGGAGGGGGGTTCAGAATGGGGGGCACACATGTATACTTGTGGTTGATACATGTTGATGTATAGAAAAAATCATCACAATATTGTGAAGTAATTATTCTCCAATTGAAATAAATTAACTAATTTTTTTAAAAAAACTGGCTTGTGTGTCCATCCCTATAGGACTGAGCCTTCTGTTCTGAGTATCTCCCTTAATTCCTTAGTTCTGCAGCCCCTGCTTTTTGACTGATAGTTGATAAATTCATACATTTTATAACAATGGATGCATTGATGCTCTTAGCTAAGGTAATATTTGTCTTGAAACAAAATTTCCTGTGCTTTAAGTAAAATGAATCTTTAGCGAGTGGGGTGAGGGGACTTAAGCTGTGGGAGGTTAAGACCTGAGGTGAGCTATTCCTAACTCTGATTCCAATGAAATCTCAAACCCAAAGAGTCAGTATGGTGATAAATTTGTGATGGTAAAGATATTAATCTATGCTTCCTTCCCCATATTAAATGAAATATAACACATTACACTGTTCTCTTCACCATGACCGTCTGATAATGTCCATGTGATGAATCTGAGAGCCACCAGACATACCTTCTGGAATAATAAATTTTAAAGATACTGTATTTGACCCATTTTTCATCATCTCTCATTAACTCTTAAGACCGAAACAACTTTGTAAATGTGCCTGTTTATGCCACACATGAGAAATGCTAATATTTAACAGTTTTTATATACCTTTAAGATAAGACACAGAAAAAGAAAAGAAGAAAATTTCATCGCATCTTGTCAGAATAACCCTGAACTTGTCGTTTTTTGTTGTTTTTTTTTTCTCTTCAGCTGTGTCCTGTGGAATCCCAGAGTCCCCAGGAAATGGTTCATTTACAGGGAATGAGTTCACACTGGACAGTAAAGTGACCTATGATTGTAATGAGGGCTTCAAGCTGGATGCTAGTCAGCAAGCTACAGCCGTGTGTCAGGAGGATGGATTTTGGAGCAACAGGGGGAAGCCCCCTACATGCAAACGTAAGTGTCCAATGCTCTGCCTGACTTCACAGATTTAAGGAGGAACAGATACATGGGTGAGAACTCTGTACTCCACAGTGCAAGATCCTTTCCCTCAGCATATGAGCTTTTGTCTCTGGCTTGTGGTCATGTTACATCAGTCTATTCCGTATCAGCCACTCTAACCATCAACAGTCTGCAGTCGTGAAGGCGGATCATATGGAATCACATTGGGTCCATCAGCACCTAGACCATGAAATGTACACAGAAAATCCTGGCCTTGCTGCCGTGTTCAGTTTGGAGAGATTCAATCAGGAGGTTATTGAGACATCAAGCACTCTACACAAAGTATTAAAACATAATTCAACAAAGTTTGTTCTGCGTCTCCCATCTCACTGAGTTCCCTGAGTGTCAAGGTGGTGCCTGGGTCTATTTGTACATCACCTGCTCTGTGTAACACACTGATGCTCAATAAATGCATCACTGATTTGTGAATTAGGGTGAGTTCTCTGGAAAGCTATTAAGAGTATATGATGATATTCTTAAAAGAATCAGAAGTTTGGACTCATTTTTAAACTGTAGTCTTAAAAAAAAATAATCAACTCCATAACACAAAGCCAAAGAGAACAAAAGTTCACACACACACACACACACACACACACTTGTACATGCCCACACACACACTGTGTACCACACTTTTCATTGAAGCTATGTTAAACTAGCTTCAAATTGGAAATAATCTACCTACCTAGTTTCTAAAAATTGAAAACTACATAGTATTTCTACTTATACAGTATTTTTACTCTTAAGATATTATATCAAAGTCTTCAATTATAAAATTAATTCATTGACTTTTTTATGTATAATATTTTGGTCATGTTAAAATTATTTTAACTTTCTAGGTGTGAACATATAAATGTTTACAAAAATAATCAACTTCCCTCCACAGGTTTTATTTTCCTTGCTGTCATTTTAACCTATGTTTTTCTCTTTTGCAAATAATCGTTGCATTTTCAGAAAGTCAGGAAGGCACCACTGAGACAATCCTCATCCCTCAATGAGAATAGTAAAAAGGCCCCCACTGACCTTTTTGCTATCTTCATAGTCTTGCCATTTCCAGAATGTCGTAGAGTTTGGAATCAGTCAGTAGCCTTTGCAGACTGGCTTCTTTCACTCAGTAATATGCCTTTAAGATTCCTCCATGTCTTTTCATGACTCAATGGCTCATTTCTTTTTAGCGAAATAAAATTCCACTGTCTGGATGGACCACAGTATATTTATCCATTCAACTACCAAAGGGTATCTTGGTTGCTTACAAATGTTGGCAATTATGAATACAGCTGCTATATACCTCTGTGTGCAAGGCTTTGTGTAGACATAAATTTTTCAACTCCTTTGCATAATTGTAAGGGAGCATGATTGCTGGATCACATGATAAGAGTATGTTCAGCTTTGTAAGAAACCACCACATGTCCTCCAAGGTGACTGTACCTTTTGCATTTCCACTGGCAATGAATGAGACTTCCTGTTGCTCCACACCCTCACCAGCATCTGATGCTGTCAGTGCTGGGGTTTTGACAGTTCCCGTATGTGTGTGCTGGTACACCCTTGTTCTAATTTGCATCTCCCTGATGACATATGATGTAGAGCATCTTTTTACACATTTATTTGCCATCTGTCTGCCTTCTTTGGTGAAGTTTCAAATTAGGTCTTTTGCACATTTTTAATCAGAACATTCATTTTTTGTTGTTATTGTTGAGTTTTAAGAGGTCTTTGTATATTTTGGATAAGAATCCTTTATCAGATGTGTCTTTTGCAAATTTTTCCTCCTGGTCTATGACCAGTCTTCTCATTCTCTTGACAGTGTCTTTTGCAGAGTTTTTAATTGTAATCAAGTTTAGCTGATCAGTTCTTTCTTTCATGGAGCATACCTTTTATCTTGTGCCTGAAAAAATTGTCCCCAAAATCAAGGTCACATAGATTTTCTCCTGTGTTATCTTCTAGGAGTTGTGTGCTTTACATTTGGGTGTTTGATCCATTTCAAATGAGTTTTTCTAGAGGGTGCCAGCATTTATTTTTGCATGTAGATCTCCAGTTGTTCCAGCACCATTTGTTGAAAAACTATCTTTTTCCCTTTGTATTGACTTTTGATCAATTGTCAAAAATCAGCTCTGTTTATGTGAGGGTCTCAGGCTCTCTCTTCTGTTATGTTGATCTCTGTGTCTATGTCATGCTGTCTCCTCGTTTCTGTTTTTACTAGGAAACTGACCTAATAGAAAAATTTTCAGTTTCCTATAAAATCCATCCTGTTTGGGATTGTAAATATCTCTAGGTGCATATTTGATTTTAGTGAAAATGTCCAGGTAGACATGGATACCTCTGTTTTCTTTAAAGCTATAGGGAAATCATTTTGCTTGAAGATAATACAGCTCATTGGGGGTCACAGACACACAGTCCCTGTGGTATTTATTTTAACCATGGAAGCTTTATCCTTAGCTTAACTGAAAGGTGTCTCTCATGGGGGCCTGTTCTTCCTCAGGATAGAGAAGTGAACATGCACAGTCAGTCTGTCACTATAATGCCAGTTCAGTTCTTCCTGAATATATGTAGGACAGAATGCCTTTCAGTATAAACACAGACTTTTTCTTTTTTTTTTTTTTAATATCTGTATGAGTCATGTTTATGTTAAGGCAACTCTTCATTGGGTAAAACAATGCACAACTACACCTTCATCTCAAAAATTCTAATGCAAGTGGTTTATTGTTGTTTATAGTCACTCAGTTGTGTCCGACCCTTTGCAACCCAATGGGCTGCAACACACGAGGCTTCCCTGTCTTTCACCATCTCCCAGAGTTTGCTCAGGCTCAGGTCCATCTAGTCGGTGATGCCATCCAACCATCTCATTCCTCTGTCATCCCCTTCTCCTGCCTTCAATCTTTCTCAGCATCAGGGTCTTTTCCAGTGAATCAGTTCTTAGCATCAGGTGGCCAAAGTATTGGAGTTTCAGCTTCAGCATCAATCCTTCCAATGAATATTCAGAACTGATTTCCTTTAGGATTGACTAGTTTGATCTCTTTGCAGCCCAAGGGACTCTCAAGAGTCTTCTCCAGCACCACAGTTCAAAAGCATCATTTCTTTGGTGTTCAGCCTCCTTTATGGTTCAACTCTCACATCTGTACATGACTACCAGAAAGACCATTGCCATATATGGACATTTCTCAACAAACTGATGTCTCTAGTTTTTAATACACTATCTAGGTTTATCAAAGTTTTTCTTCCAAGGAGCAAGCATCTTTTAATTTCATGGCTGCAGTCACCATCTGCAGTGGTTTTGGAGCCCAAGAAAATAAAGTCTGTCAGTGTTTTCATTTTTTCACCATCTATTTGACATGAAGTGATGGGACTGGATGCTATGATCTTAGTTTTCTGAATGTTGAGGTTTTAGCTATCTTTTTCACTCTCCTCTTCCTGCCAATAAATAGATTAGCATTCTAGATATTCACCATGAGTGGTTACTATGTGAGAATTATGAGAAAAAGAAGCACAACATAGCTTTTTGAGTCTCAGGTTGAGGATGGAGAAAGAAGAGGCTCAAAGAGAGGGAAGCAGACAGCATTTCTTGAATTCCATTGGGAAAGTGGGTGAGGTCTCCCTAAGTCTGAGAGTCACTCTTAACAGGAGACCTGAAGGTGCCCTAGCTCACCTGTGCTCTGCCAGGACCTCAGCCTGACTGTCTGCATGGGGTTTTGGACAGACAGAATGATGTAAGCTCTACGGGAGAGAAGACAGACAGACAGACATAGAGAAGGTAACGTGAGTGCCTGGTCAGTCTTTATGGAGGAGGCAGTGCTCCTGTGGGGACTGAGCTAGGTCTGCTGAGATGACAGTGATGACCTACACCCATGTTTTGAGTGGTAATTCTAAACACTTGTCTATGTTGCATCATATAGTGATACTAACAGTCCTCTGGAGAAGGTAGTGTTTTCTCCTCTTGCTAAATTCATACAAAGTAAATAACTGAAATATCCAAAGTTCACAATTTGCAACCAGATACATTTGATAAGTCACATCATGAAAACGTCTGGGGAAGCATTTTGTTGTGGTCATGGTGTCCTGTTGGAGGTCCCCTGCTACCACCGGTAAAGCCATGTGGTGACCGTTTGGTTTGGCACCAAAGCTCTGGGCATCCCAAAAGCACAGTGGCCGTGACCTCCCCAGGCCTGCCTGGGGTCCCAGTGCATTGTGCTGTGGCCTGAGCGCAGGCCCTTCATCTCATGAGCCCGTAAAGAGACAGTTTAAATATCAAATAGATCTCATGATAAGCAGGGGTGATAAGGAGAAGACATATGAGAGTTCCCACACTTGTGAAATACGCCCAGAGATCAGACGCCCTAGGATGTTCCTGGCTACCCACAGCCAAGAAGAGAGCTCAGAACCACAGTCTGGACCCCCAGTTCTCTCCTCCGAGCCATCCTCCTCCCGCCCTGCATTTGCTGCATCATGTCCCGTCACCTCCACCCACTCCACCCAGTACACTCGTCTGCCGGCTCAGGCCCCACATACACCAAGTCACCACCGACAGTCTCCTTCCACACAGCCACCGGCTCCTCATTTAAGCACGTACAAATCACAACATGACACTTCACTGCTTAAATCCTCCCAGGAGTTCTCCTGGCAATTAGGATGAAATTCATTAATTTGATTATTTTGCACTCACTTCTGCAAAAGGCAGATCTTATGGAGAAGCCACCTAGGAACCTGAACCAGCTTGACCAAGCGGAGACATAGGTTCAATCCCTGGGTCAGGAAGACCCCCTGGAGAAAGAAATGGCACCCCACTCCAGTATTCTTGCCTGGAGAATCCCATGGACAGAGGAGCCTGGTGGGCTACAGTCCATGGGTCACAAAAAGCTGGACATGGCTTAGTGACTAAACCATCAGCACCACCTGGGAACCTGCCCCAGCTCAAGTTTGAGACTGATGCCCATTTAGGCATTAAGGGGCACACCATATGGATGACAGCTCACGTAAGACTGGTCTCAGACTCCCGTATCTTCCAGGCTAGATGCCCAAAGCTTTACACAAATTGACCCTTTTAATTCTACTGAGGAAGGCAGTTTTGTTATCCCAGCATCTAGATATGAACCAGGATGAAGTGGTTACGTTGACCAAACCCACAGACAAAGTAGCCGAGTCGTGGTTCGGTTCTGGGAGACCCTATTCCTAAACTCTGTGTGGTTCTGCCTCTTGGAATTGATTTCTCTCATGATTTTTAAGTCTCATAAAAACCAAGAGCATAAACAGAAGGAAAAGGTGCTACTTTAATCTAACATATAATTCATTCTAAAAAGTATTAAATAGCTGATGGTAAGGAGGGAGTAAAGTTATGTTTGAATATTGTAGCAGAACCAAGTGATTTCAAAGACAATGTATATTCATGCCTAAAATTTTCTGTGAAAATCAGGAATGAGAGGTCTTTGGCAGTTCAAAGGCACATGTTACATCAATTAAGGAGCTGCTTTGTGCTCACATAAAGCATTATGTTACGGCACATAGAGTGGTTTCATTTATGAATATATTTGATTTTTCTGTTTTAAATGCACATCTAGATGTGCAACTGCTTTAAAGTTGTAATGAAAAAATTAAATAACAAAACAGTTTCTTACATACACATGAGGTCCCCAGCCTAAGAAAGTTATTTGTTCAGTTAAATGATTGTTAAATGGGAAAAAGCCAATTTGCATTTTAAAGCCTTTTTTGACACTGACTGGTACTTGTTCAGTAGGACAGGAAGATAAATATAATATTTATAGTAAAATGGGAAATCAACCTTAAATTTGCTAAGTACAGTCTCAAACTTTCAAGTATTTTTCCCTTTGTTTATTAGACTTCATTAAAATTCCTTGGTGTTCAAAGGCTGGAAAATCTATTTAATTTTTTGAGGGGAAGGTTTATCTTTTTCACATTTTTTCAATTGAAGAAATTGAGCAGAGTAAGCATAAAACTTTTCCTCTTAGTCAGAAAGTTTGGTTACTATTAAATTCTGAGATGTGTATTTCCCCAAGGCCAGTTCCTATGTTGGTACGACACAGTTTGTATAAGTTTCTTTAGCATCTGAAAAATATGTAGATCAGTACTGGAACCTCAAGAGATAAGAAGCACTTCAGCTTTGATAAGTAGTAACTGTAAATGGTAAATAAACTGAGTTCATGTTGCCCTTGGGTTTACTAGAATGAAGATTATAATAAATAACTGCATTTCAGTTCACATGCATCCCCCAGTTGTACAAATCTCAGGGCAGACGTTTGAGGTTCATTCTTTCCATTTTAATTATTTACCGAAGCTGGATTTGGACCATTGACGGCATAAATGATGCTCATGCCGTGATGAACTAGGGAGAGCGGCTGGGATGAGTGTCCCAGGTCTGCTGGTCTGACAGTGATGAGCAAATGTGCTCCTCTCCCTCTGCTTTCAGGAGAAAAACAAAACCACTAAGATTACCTGCCAACAGTAAACAAAATCCCAATGTGCGGGGGACTTTTTCCTCTTCCAGTTAAAGTTATCAGAGAGACAAGTTTTTCATTAATAATATATTAAGGACCTGCTCCACCTTGGGCACCATGAGGACATTAAGTGATTAAATCCAAGGTATATACATTTAAGGAAAGAAGGAGTAAATTAAAGCCACACGAAACAGCTTTATATCATCTGCAAATAGCCCAATCGAGGAACAAAGATTGCACATAAATTATCTATTTGTGCATATGTATGTCTGCACTCACTTGTCTGTAAAGGATTTATACACATAGTCATACATAACACACATATGTGTATGCATGTGGTGCTGTGCTGTGCTTAGTTGCTCGGTTATGTCTGACTTTGTGACCCCATGGATTGTTTCAGGCTCCTCTGTTCATGGGGATTCTCTAGGTAAGAACACTGAAGTGGATTGCCATTCCCTTCTCAAGGGGATCTTCCCAACCCAGGGACTGAACATGGGTCTCCTGCATTGCAGGCAGATTCTTTACTGTCTGAGCCAATGTTGAGGTATTTATCCCTTTAGCCCCTCAAAACATGGCCTTATCATACTTGTGTTTCTTTATTAATTATTTCTGTTTTCATGTAGAGTTCCAATTATATCATCATTTAACAATTGGATGAGCGTCATTTAATCATAGACCGTATTGCTAAACTGAGCGTCAGACCAGCCGTTCACCTGCATTGTGGACTTTCTCTCTGTGCTGAGCACTTGCTGAGCACTCACCCGCATTCCATCTTCAAGTCCCTGTAACAAAAAGTCACCATTGTTATTGCTGCCCTCAGGGGGTGCATGAGTGCCCACCCAGGGCTGCAGGGAACCCCAGCCAGAGTCAGGCCTGTGCTTGGCCCTTGGCTGCCAGCCACGTGGTGCTGGACTGCTGTGTCCTTTGTGTGCGGTGGCTGTAGAGGGTCCTTCTTGCCTGCACTGGGCCTTGACAAGAGATATCAGTTAAGATGTTAGCAAAGCTGTGGGAGGAAGGCCAGGCCACCCCTGATCTGAATGCAAATTCATCATGGCAAGCTACAAATGCATTTCTACAAATGCATTATGTATTAAAGCTCTGTGGGGAGGAGTGGTGAAAGCTCCATGTGCAAGCTGTGAGCCCTTAGCTCTCTCCCAAGACTGCGGTCAGCTGTGAAATGAAAGCCCGGATCAAAGGGGCATTTTTTTTTTAATTGGAGGACAGTTGCTTTACAGTGGTATGTTGCTCTCTGCCGAACACCAACACCATTCAGTCATAATTATACTTCAACCCTCTCTCTCACCCCACCCCATGTCTCTAGGCCGTCACAGAGCTGGCCTCCCTGTGCTCTGTGGCAGCCTGCCGCCAGGGAACTACTTTAAGCACCGTGGTGTCCACGTGTCAGCGCTGCTCTCTCAAGTCGTCCCTCCCTCTCCTTCCCCAGCTAGCTGTGTGCACCAGTCCATTCTCTGCGCCGCAACAGGCAAGACGGGCGGGTGGCCCAGGGGCGAGTGCCCCTTCCCAAGACCCAGTCTCATCCTCGGGGCTCTGAGACCTGTCCATGTGCCTAATGTGGGCTCAGGAAACGGAGGGAAAAGGCGGGGAGGGGGACGCCCTTCCACTCCTGGACAAGGTGTTGGTGGATCAAAAGTACCTCATTAGCCCGCACGAAGTGGTGAGCGGCTCACTGACTATAGGGCCGGGTCCAGCTGCTCACCCTCTGGAGGCAGCATTCTGTGGGGCGGGCGTGGGCTCTTCCAAGCAGGGCAGGCCTCTGCCAGTCTGCGGAAGCTGCTTACTGGAGACCACCAGTGGGTGACAAACCTCTCTGCTGCACATTGTGGGGAAAGACCGTCTTAAGGCTGCATCTCACTGTTGTGCAAACTTTTCACGTTCTTTTAGGACTGTGATGCTTTGGGGGAAGTAAGCTATTTAAAGGACTCAGATTCTGTCATTTCAGTTGTGTTTTCAGTCCTTTATTTTCAGGGCCATGTATGTTCTACTCTGTATAATGTTCCCATCTCTTTTATTTCATTTCCAAAGATTGAATATAGGTTCCTCTAGCTTTTTGCATTTTAGTTAGAATTGTGAACTATGAACAGCTCCCCATGGCTCCCTGATAAATATGAGAAAGTGGGGTTTGCACAGAGGTTGAAGAATGGGAAATGCAGGGTTTGTGGTACCCAGGTCCTTTATGGCCCCTGAGCACCGGCTGTGTTTGTTATTCCTCTCCACATTAACACTGCTCAAGGGCAGGTGTAGCTTTGGTTCACGTCTGTAAGTTTATAAATATTTCTAGAATGAATGAATGAATGGACCGTCCGCAGTGTGGTCTGATGCCACTTAATTTGCTCGCTCTCTTTCCCTCATTTGTTGTTCTTGTCAAACACCTGACCACTGCTCAGTGCAGGAAGTGGTCTCCTCTCAGACAGGAGCTGCATGGGGCCCCCTCTTTCAGACCCCTCTGAAAACCATATATCATCAGTTCCAATGAAGACTCAGTGACCTGAAGTGACTTGCAGTGAATTTAGTTTAGAAAACACTCCTAAGTCAGAAAGGCTGGGTCACCGTGAAACCCCTCTTACATGTTCTTTTTACAGACACTTGGATTAGAGGTACTACCTTCAGGGGCTTCCCTGGCTGTCCAGTAGTTAAGACAGTGCTCTCACTGCTGGGGCCCCAGGTTTGATCCTTAGTCCAGGAGCTAATCTCCCACAGGCTATATGTACATCACAGCCAAAAAAAAAAAAAAAAAAGAGAGAGAGATGGAAAAAAGAAAAGCATTCAATTTTCATCCTTTCCAAGGGTTGGTTTAAACTCATTTCATGTAATTATAAAATTAGCTATGATATGTAATTTTTTAAATGGATTTTTTTATGGAACCTGGATTGAAGAATTGAAAACAAAAATCTAAACATTTGCCACTTAGGATCACTAAGTGGAAGAGGTTATTTCAATATTTTCTTGTTGAAATCAGATTTCATGGGTGGCATTTAGGCTGCAGAGTATTGGTTATTGGACACAGTTCTAGTTAGTGATGTAAATGTTCTCCTAACTTTTTTTTTTAAATTAAGTCCGACCACAGTAACAAAATGACAAAAAGCCCAGGGCAGGAAAAAAATGTGCGATCTCATGAAGGTTTTGGAAACTGCAAGAATGGGCAGAAATCTGGCAATCCCAGATCACTGAGAACTTGAGAGTCCTGAGAGTCCAGGCTCAGGCAGGAACCTCGGAGGAGAAAGGACCAGCTCATCTGTGGTCTGTGCCTCTCAAGAGCCAGTAACTTGGGTGAGCCTCTGAGCAACACCTGACAAGCTCACTTCAAAACTCTATGTATCCACCTGCTCTTATTCTAAATAACTCATAGCTAATCATGCAGTCATCTGACTTAGCTCTGAGGTTAAAGCGCTCATTTAAAAAGAATGATCGCCCTTAGGCATTTCAGGCTCTCAACCTAGCCTTTCTGGAAAGGCTTCCTCACAGGGCCATGTTGAAGTCAGATGGCATGAAATGCACTGACGTCAGAGCGGTACCCTGGGCATCCCCACTTCATGCCCCTGACTTACCGAAGCCAAAGCAGTGTGCTCCTCTGCTTTCGAGTCAAAAGAACCAAGGCTAGCTCAGCCTGTCCCCAGCCAGAAAGTACAGACTGTGAGTGGAACCTTGAAAGCTCTGCTGGGTTGTGAACACAAGTAGTTATGTTGTTGTTGTTTAGTTTCT